>NW_026706674.1:0-99004 GCF_029867415.1 Vicia villosa | reverse complement strand
ACATGCATAGTGTCAGTTCATACATATGCATAATTTATAACATGATTGGATGTATTCCAGTGTTGTAAATGTTGATGATGTGTTGATTGTTATTTGACTTGTTTTGAATGTCTGTTTATGAAACAATTGGGTGAATGATGCAACTGTGATGTGTTATTCCTTTATAACCTTATAACATTTGTTAATTATGATAAGACTCACCCTTACATGTTGTCATTTTCAGATTGAGGATAGCGGTTGTTCGACTCGGTGAGGATTAGCTCATGAGTCAGTGTTTTAGTTAGCGTCAGGTGTCATGCTCTGGTAGTTGTAACACTGGGGACGCGATTGTTTAGAGTTTATGATTTTGACTCTAGTTATGTTTTGATGTTTTGAAGGATAAGTTTTAAAGATGTTAAACTTAGTCCGTTTGATAAATTTCCGCTGTGTTAACATGAAACGTTTTAATTTATGATGATTACCTCAGTGAATGCATGACATGACTGAATGATGTTTATTTATTATGAATTGTGGCACCCTTATTTCATGTACTCTGAATATTTGTTTTATACTGCCGCGGGGTTAGTAAGGGGTGTTACAATAGTGGTATCAGAGCATAGTCGGTCGTTATGACCAGAGTCTTTGTGTTAAAGTTTTGTTCTCCTGTGTATACGACTAGTAAGAGTTAACTGTCGGTACTCCTGTTCTGATTAAATTGGTTATGATTTAAGCAGAACAATGGCTGGAAGAGGAGGAAGAAACGATGATGCTATCGCTGAGGCTCTGGGCATGATTGCTGGTGTGCTGGGAGGAAATGCCAATGGAGCTGCGATTGGTGCTGACAGGCAGCTGAACAGTTTTCAGAGGAACAATCCTCCATTGTTCAAGGGCACGCATGATCATTGTAACACCCCATAAAATTCTTTATTTAATTTAATTAATTTTTTTATTAAATATTAGAATTAAATGGAATTATTTGAGAATAGGGATGAAATAAGGCTAATGGGCCAGTGTTGTAAGTAGCAGTTGGGGGGTGTATCAGTTGCAAAGCCCGTTTTCTAAAATAAAGTTATATTTTCATAAAATAGAAAGGAGGAGTATTTTGTGAAAAAAGAACCAAAAGGGAGAAGAGAAGATTGAACGTGAAATTGGGAGAAGAGCAAGTGCGAAGGGAAAGAGCATCCAAGAATTCGACATCGAGGTAAGGGGGGATTCTTCTCATTAACCTCTATTATGGGATGTATGAATGATTCGATGGAATTTGTATGTTAGGATTTCGAATTAGATTATATGTCGGGTTTGGGGTTTTGGGGTTTATAGAACTTTGATTCAATTTAGGTTGTGAATGATGATTGGTGATGAACAATGATGTTAAACCTGATTAGAAGTATGTGTAAACGTGCATTTTATGTCGTATGTGTGGTTTATTCTGCTAAAATTCGTACTGGTATGATTTGAGAGTATTTGGGAGGCATAGAATGCTGTTTTCTGCAGGTTGGGATTTCTGAAATCACCGGTTCGCGCCGCGTGCACAGGGTGGCGCCGCGAACAGGTGGACTGATTGGCAAGATGTTTTGATACGCACAGGTCGCGCCGCGTACCTGTGTTGGCGCCGCGAAGGCGTAACTTTTCCTCGCGTCGCGCCGCGTGCAGGTGTTGGCGCCGCGAAGGCGTAACTTTTCCTCGTTTCGCGCCGCGTGTGGATGTTGGCGCCGCGTGCTGTGCTGTTTGGATTTTTTTTTTGTTAAAGTTTAACGATGTATAACTTTTTAACTGTTAGTCTGTTTGATGTGCCGTTTCGAACATAGTGAGACTAATTCAGTGAGATATGCAATAAAACAGTGTTTGAGTTGTGACTCGAATTTAATTTAAACACTTGATTTAATTGGTTGTGGTGGATTATATTGTTATTGCATTGGTTGATGATTATGACTGTTCAGTTGTTTGGTGTTGATGATTAGCATGCGGTATGTGATGCATGCATTTCATAATCATGTTGTGGGCTGTATCCCTTATGGTGGTGGGACAGCGGTAGCTAATTCCCATTGTGTGGAATTGGTGAGAGAAGTAGCCGAATCTTTATGGTGGTGGATCGGTGAGATGGGTTATCCCATGTTTGGTACCACATGCATTTAGTTGCATTGCATTAGGTTGTTGTGTATAATTGTAACATGAATGGAAGTTGTCCAATGTTATGATTTGTGTGTATTTTGGTATGTATGTTGCTATATTATCTGAATATAATTGATTTGGGTGAATAATGTATGGATGAAGTTGTATTGTTTATATACCTATAACATTTGTTAATGCGAATGAAACTCACCCTTACTGTTGTTATTTTTCAGATTGAGGAGTAGCTTGTGTACTTGGTGAGGATTAGCTCGTCAAGTAGTTCGTTAGAGTCGGTTGGGTCAGTGTCATGCTCTGGTCGTGTAACACCGGGAACATTATTTTAGAATTGGCTGATAAACTTCTGTTTTGTTTATGGTTTATGGTTGAATTATGAGTCTTAGACTCCAGATGTTTGATTATTCAGTTGTTAAGAATATTCCGCTGTGTTAACATGCTACCTGAATAATTTTTGGTTTATCGTTCCTTTATGGCATGACATGAATATTGTTTATTTTGTTGGCGTTGTAATACTCTTCTTCATGTTTTACTCTGATTTTAATGTTAATTTTCGCGGGGTTTAGAAGGGTGTTACAATAGTGGTATCAGAGCATAGTCGGTCGTTTGAGTCAGAGTCTTAGTGTCGGTTAATCCTTCGTATACGACTAGTGTAAAGTTGACACTGTCGATACTTCTTGTTCTAATGAATATTGTCTGATATTTAGCAGAACAATGGCCGGAAGAGGGGGAAGAAATGACGACGCGATCGCTGAGGCTCTGGGCATGATTGCTGGTGTGTTGGGAGGGAATGCCAATGGAGCTGGTATTGGTGCTGACAGGCAGCTGAATAGCTTTCAGAGGAACAATCCTCCTTTGTTCAAAGGCACGCACGATCCCGAAGGTGCTCAGAGGTGGCTGAAGGAAATCGAAAGGATCTTCAGGGTGATCGATTGTGCTGAAAATCTGAAGGTGAGGTATGGGACTCACATGCTGTCTGAAGAAGCTGATGATTGGTGGATGGCTAGTAGAGATGAACTTGAATCTGCAGGTGTAGCGATCACTTGGGCGGTATTCAGGCGAGAATTCCTGAGGAGGTACTTTCCTGAGGATATTCGGGGCAGGAAAGAAGTTGAGTTTTTGGAGCTGACACAAGGTGATATGACGGTACCGGAATATGCTTCAAAGTTTGCTGAGCTGGCCAAATACTATGTTCACTATAACAATGATGAAGCGAGCGAATTTTCGAAGTGTGTTAAGTTCGAGAATGGTCTCCGTGATGAAATTAAGCAGGGAATCAGGTACCAAAGGATTCGTCGGTTTGCTGATTTGGTAGATTGTAGTAGAATCTACGAAGAGGACAACCTGAAGCTGAAGTCATCTCACTCCCGTGAGTTAGTTGACAAGAAAGGGAAGAAGCCTATGGACCGTGGTAAACCATATGGTAGAGGTAATTATAAAGCTGGAAGTTGGAAGAAGCCTAGTGGGGGAGACTCTAGTGCTCCTGTTAAGTGCTTTAAGTGTGGGGAACCTGGACATCGTGTTCACGAGTGCAAAAGTGAAGAGAAGAAGTGCTACCGGTGTGGTAAAGCAGGCCACATTGCTGTTGACTGCAAGGGAAGGACTGTGACTTGTTATAACTGTGGTGAAGAGGGCCATATCAGTCCACAGTGTCCTAAGCCAAAGAAGAATCAAACTGGGGGTAAAGTTTTCGCTTTATCAGGTTCAGAGACTACTCCGGAAGATCGATTGATTAAAGGTACGTGTTTTATCCATGGCACTCCTTTAATTGCAATAATAGATACTGGAGCAACTCACTCGTTTATTTCATTGGATTGTGCTAAACGTCTGAACTTGGAAATATCTGATATTCACGGAAGTATGATCATTGACACTCCTGCGTCGGGTTCAGTGACTACTTCGTTTGCCTGTTTGAACTGTCCAATTGATATTTTTGGTAGAGAGTTCGGAATGGACTTAGTATGCCTTCCGTTGGAACAACTTGATGTCATCCTGGGTATGAATTGGTTGCAATTTAATCGGGTTCATATCAACTGTTTCACGAAGACAGTTATTTTTCTTGAAGATGTCCGAGTCGAGGATTTAGCTATGACTGCTAGACAAGTGGATGAAGCCATGAAGGACGGGGCCGCCGTGTTTATGTTGATTGCATCCCTGGAAGTGAAGAAGAAAGCGGTGAGTAGTGATTTACCAGTAGTATGTGAATTTCCAGAAGTTTTTCCAGAAGATGTAAGAGAGTTACCGCCAGAGAGGGAGGTAGAATTTGCTATTGAGTTAGTCCCTGGGACTAGTCCTGTGTCGATGGCGCCGTATCGTATGTCGGCATCTGAATTAGCAGAATTGAAGAGTTACTGGAAAAAGAATTCATTCGTCCTAGTGTGTCGCCGTGGGGTGCGCCGGTGTTGTTGGTAAAGAAGAAAGAAGGCTCTATGAGACTGTGTGTGGATTATAGACAGCTGAATAAAGTTACTATCAAGAATCGGTATCCATTACCGAGGATTGATGATTTAATGGATCAACTGGTTGGTGCGAGTGTGTTTAGCAAAATTGACTTGAGGTCGGGATATCATCAGATTCGGGTGAAGACGGACGATATTCAGAAAACGGCATTTAGAACGAGGTATGGTCATTACGAGTATACAGTGATGCCATTTGGAGTAACTAATGCGCCAGGGGTTTTCATGGAATATATGAATAGGATCTTCCATCCTTATTTGGATCAGTTTGTGGTGGTATTTATCGATGACATTCTAATATATTCTAAGAGTGAAGAAGAACATGCAGAGCATCTGAGAGTGGTATTAGAACTACTGAAGGAAAAGAAACTTTATGCGAAACTGTCAAAGTGTGAGTTCTGGCTAAGTGAAGTAAGCTTTCTTGGGCATGTAATTTCTAAAGATGGTATTGCCGTTGACCCAACGAAAGTAGAAGCAGTGTCTCAATGGGAAGCTCCGAAGTCAGTTTCCGAAATCCGTAGTTTCCTTGGTCTTGCGGGTTACTATAGAAAGTTCATTGAAGGTTTCTCGAAGTTAGCGTTACCGTTAACTAAGTTGACTAGGAAGGGTCAAGCGTTTGTTTGGGATTCGAAATGTGAAGAAGGATTCCAAGAGTTGAAGAAGAGGTTGACTAGTGCACCGATCTTGATTTTGCCGAATCCGGCGGAATCTTTTGTTGTATATTGCGATGCTTCATTGTTGGGATTAGGAGGTGTACTAATGCAGAATCAACAGGTAGTCGCGTATGCGTCGAGGCAACTCAAAGTACATGAGAGAAACTATCCGACTCATGACTTAGAATTGGCAGCAGTGGTATTTGTGTTGAAATTGTGGAGACACTATCTGTATGGTTCGAGGTTTGAAGTGTTTAGTGACCACAAGAGCCTGAAGTATCTATTTGATCAAAAAGAGCTGAATATGAGGCAAAGGAGATGGTTAGAGTTCCTCAAGGATTATGATTTTGGGCTGAATTACCATCCGGGTAAAGCAAACGTGGTTGCCGATGCTTTGAGTAGGAAGTCCTTGCATATGTCTATGCTTATGGCGAGAGAATTGGATTTAATTGAACAATTCCGAGATTTGAGTTTAGTATGCGAAGACACTCCTGTCAGTGTTAAGTTGGGCATGCTGAAGTTGACTAGTGGCATTCTGGAAGAGATTCGAGAAGGTCAGAAAGTGGATGTAGAGTTAGTGGATAAATTGACTCTAATTAACCAAGGCAAGGGAGGTGAATTCAGAATCGACGAGAATGGTATTATAAGGTTTGGTAATCGTGTTTGTGTTCCTAATGTTTCTGAATTGAGGAAGAGTATTCTCGAGGAAGGACATCGTAGTGGATTGAGTATACATCCTGGTGCGACCAAGATGTATCATGATTTGAAGAAGCTGTTTTGGTGGCCTGGAATGAAGAAAGAAATAGCTGAATTCGTCTATGCTTGTTTAACTTGTCAGAAGTCGAAGGTTGAGCATCAGAAACCATATGGAGCTATGCAACCGTTATTTATTCCGGAATGGAAGTGGGATAGTATATCTATGGATTTTGTTTCTGGATTGCCGAGAACGGTGAAGAACTATGAAGCCATTTGGGTCATAGTGGATAGGTTGACTAAGTCTGCTCACTTTATACCAATGAGAATGGATTACTCAATGGAGAAGCTGGCTCAATTGTACATTGAGAAGATAGTGAGTTTACATGGTATTCCTTCGAGTATCGTGTCAGATAGAGATCCAAGGTTTACATCCAAATTCTGGGAAGGTTTGCAGAAGGCTTTGGGTACTAAGCTGAGATTGAGTTCTGCTTATCATCCGCAGACGGACGGACAGACAGAAAGAACTATCCAATCGCTAGAGGATTTATTGCGTGCTTGTGTGTTGGAAAGAGGTGGTACTTGGGATAGTTATCTACCCTTGATCGAATTTACCTACAATAATAGTTTTCACTCGAGCATTGGTATGGCTCCGTTTGAAGCTTTGTATGGTCGGAGATGTAGAACGCCTTTATGTTGGTATGAATCTGGCGAAAGTGCGGTGATTGGACCAGAGATTGTTCGAGAAACGACAGAGAAGATTAAGATGATTCAGGAGAAGATGAAGGCTTCTCAGAGTCGTCAGAAGAGTTATCATGACAAGAGACGGAGAACTCTTGAGTTTCAAGAAGGAGATCACGTGTTTATGAGAGTTACACCTATGACTGGTATCGGACGAGCTCTAAAGTCAAGGAAATTAACTCCGCGTTTTATTGGTCCGTTTCAGATTTCAGAAAGAGTGGGAGAGGTGGCGTATCGCATTGCGTTACCACCGACACTTGCGAATCTGCATGATGTATTCCATGTGTCGCAGTTGAGGAAATACATTGCTGATCCGTCACATGTTATCCAAGTGGATGATGTACAGGTAAAGGATAATCTGACCGTTGAAGCTTTGCCTACGAGGATTGAAGATCGGAAGGTGAAACAATTGCGTGGCAAGGAGATAGCGTTGGTCAGAGTAGCTTGGGGAGGACCAGCCGGTGGAAATGTTACATGGGAATTGGAGAGCCAGATGAAGGACTCCTACCCAGAACTCTTTGCCTAAGGTATGTTTTCGAGGACGAAAACTTTTCTAGTGGGGGAGGGTTGTAACACCCCATAAAATTCTTTATTTAATTTAATTAATTTTTTTATTAAATATTAGAATTAAATGGAATTATTTGAGAATAGGGATGAAATAAGGCTAATGGGCCAGTGTTGTAAGTAGCAGTTGGGGGGTGTATCAGTTGCAAAGCCCGTTTTCTAAAATAAAGTTATATTTTCATAAAATAGAAAGGAGGAGTATTTTGTGAAAAAAGAACCAAAAGGGAGAAGAGAAGATTGAACGTGAAATTGGGAGAAGAGCAAGTGCGAAGGGAAAGAGCATCCAAGAATTCGACATCGAGGTAAGGGGGGATTCTTCTCATTAACCTCTATTATGGGATGTATGAATGATTCGATGGAATTTGTATGTTAGGATTTCGAATTAGATTATATGTCGGGTTTGGGGTTTTGGGGTTTATAGAACTTTGATTCAATTTAGGTTGTGAATGATGATTGGTGATGAACAATGATGTTAAACCTGATTAGAAGTATGTGTAAACGTGCATTTTATGTCGTATGTGTGGTTTATTCTGCTAAAATTCGTACTGGTATGATTTGAGAGTATTTGGGAGGCATAGAATGCTGTTTTCTGCAGGTTGGGATTTCTGAAATCACCGGTTCGCGCCGCGTGCACAGGGTGGCGCCGCGAACAGGTGGACTGATTGGCAAGATGTTTTGATACGCACAGGTCGCGCCGCGTACCTGTGTTGGCGCCGCGAAGGCGTAACTTTTCCTCGCGTCGCGCCGCGTGCAGGTGTTGGCGCCGCGAAGGCGTAACTTTTCCTCGTTTCGCGCCGCGTGTGGATGTTGGCGCCGCGTGCTGTGCTGTTTGGATTTTTTTTTTGTTAAAGTTTAACGATGTATAACTTTTTAACTGTTAGTCTGTTTGATGTGCCGTTTCGAACATAGTGAGACTAATTCAGTGAGATATGCAATAAAACAGTGTTTGAGTTGTGACTCGAATTTAATTTAAACACTTGATTTAATTGGTTGTGGTGGATTATATTGTTATTGCATTGGTTGATGATTATGACTGTTCAGTTGTTTGGTGTTGATGATTAGCATGCGGTATGTGATGCATGCATTTCATAATCATGTTGTGGGCTGTATCCCTTATGGTGGTGGGACAGCGGTAGCTAATTCCCATTGTGTGGAATTGGTGAGAGAAGTAGCCGAATCTTTATGGTGGTGGATCGGTGAGATGGGTTATCCCATGTTTGGTACCACATGCATTTAGTTGCATTGCATTAGGTTGTTGTGTATAATTGTAACATGAATGGAAGTTGTCCAATGTTATGATTTGTGTGTATTTTGGTATGTATGTTGCTATATTATCTGAATATAATTGATTTGGGTGAATAATGTATGGATGAAGTTGTATTGTTTATATACCTATAACATTTGTTAATGCGAATGAAACTCACCCTTACTGTTGTTATTTTTCAGATTGAGGAGTAGCTTGTGTACTTGGTGAGGATTAGCTCGTCAAGTAGTTCGTTAGAGTCGGTTGGGTCAGTGTCATGCTCTGGTCGTGTAACACCGGGAACATTATTTTAGAATTGGCTGATAAACTTCTGTTTTGTTTATGGTTTATGGTTGAATTATGAGTCTTAGACTCCAGATGTTTGATTATTCAGTTGTTAAGAATATTCCGCTGTGTTAACATGCTACCTGAATAATTTTTGGTTTATCGTTCCTTTATGGCATGACATGAATATTGTTTATTTTGTTGGCGTTGTAATACTCTTCTTCATGTTTTACTCTGATTTTAATGTTAATTTTCGCGGGGTTTAGAAGGGTGTTACAATCATGAAGGTGCTCAGAAGTGGCTTAAGGAGATCGAGAGAATCTTCAGAGTCATAGATTGTGCTGAGGATCTAAAGGTGAGATATGGTACTCACATGGTGTCTGAAGAAGCTGACGACTGGTGGATGGCCACCAGGAATGAACTGGAAACTGATGGTGTGGCTATTTCTTGGGCTGTGTTCAAGAGAGAATTTTTGAGAAGGTACTTTCCTGAAGCCGTAAGAGGTCGAAAGGAAATTGAATTTCTGGAACTTGTTCAAGGTAGCATGACAGTACCAGAGTATGCTTCGAAGTTCGTTGAGTTGGCGAAGTACTACGTTCACTACAACAACGATGAAGCTAGTGAATTCTCGAAATGCGTCAAGTTCGAGAACGGTCTCCGTGATGAGATTAAGCAGGGTATCAGATATCAGAGGATCCGGAGATTTGTAGACTTGGTGGACTGTAGTAGGATCTTTGAGGAAGATAATCTCAAGCTGAAGTCATCTCACTCTCGCGAGTTAGTTGATAGAAAAGGGAAGAAGCCTATGGATAAGGGTAAGCCATATGGTAGAGGTAATCCAAAGACTGGTGGTTGGAAGAAGCCTAGTGGGGGAGACTCCAGTGCTTTTGTCAGGTGCTATAACTGTGGTGAGGTCGGGCACCGTAGGAATGAGTGCAAGCTAAACCAGAAGAAGTGCTTCAAGTGTGAAGAAGTGGGTCATGTTGCCGCTGATTGTAAGAAGAAGAATGTGACTTGTTACAATTGTGGTGAAGAGGGTCACATTAGCCCACAGTGTCCTAAATCGAAGAAGAACCAAGCTGGAGGAAAAGTTTTTGCTTTGTCTGGATCAGAGACCACTCCAGAGGATAGATTAATTAAACGTACGTGTTTTATTCATGGCACACCTTTAGTTGCGATTATTGATACTGGAGCAACTCATTCTTTTATTTCTTTGGATTGTGCTAAGAGGTTGAATTTGGGAATATCTGAAATAAATGGAAGTATGGTTATTGATACTCCGGCGTCGGGTTCAGTAACTACTTCGTCTGCATGCTTGAATTGTCCGGTTGACATTTTTGGTAGAGAATTTGGGATGGACTTAGTGTGCCTTCCGTTGAAACAACTCGATGTAATCCTGGGGATGAACTGGTTAGAATTTAACCGTGTTCACATCAACTGTTTTTCGAAGACAGTAATCTTTCCTGAAGGAGTTGATTCTGATGATCTGGAGATGACAGCTAGACAGGTAGATGAAGCTATCAAGAATGGTGCAACGGTGTTTATGTTATTTGCATTGGCAAATTCGAAGGAAAGAGTAGTGAGTAGCGAACTACCAGTGGTATGTGATTTTACAGAAGTTTTTCCGGAAGAAGTGAATGAATTACCATCAGAAAGAGAAGTAGAGTTTTCCATTGAATTGATTCCGAGAACTAGTCCAGTGTCAATGGCACCGTATCGTATGTCACCGTCTGAGTTGACTGAACTGAAGAAGCAGTTGGAAGAATTACTTGAGAAGAAGTTTATTCGTCCTAGTGTTTCTCCGTGGGGTGCACCTGTGTTGCTAGTGAAGAAGAAAGAGGGTTCAATGAGGTTGTGTGTGGATTACAGACAATTGAACAAGGTTACTATCAAGAATCGGTATCCCTTGCCAAGGATTGATGATTTGATGGATCAACTGGTTGGAGCACATGTGTTTAGTAAGATTGATCTGAGGTCTGGGTATCACCAGATTCGTGTGAAAGACGATGATATTCAGAAGACTGCTTTCAGAACAAGGTATGGGCATTATGAGTATTCGGTAATGCCGTTCGGGGTTACTAATGCACCTGGTGTATTTATGGAGTATATGAATAGGATATTTCATCCTTATCTCGATAAGTTCGTAGTAGTATTTATAGATGATATCCTAATATATTCTAAGAATGAGGAAGAACATGCGGAACATCTCAGAACTGTGTTGGAGTTGTTAAAAGAGAAGCAACTTTTTGCCAAACTGTCAAAGTGTGAATTTTGGATAGAAGAGGTCAGTTTTCTTGGACATGTAATTTCTAAGAATGGTATTGCTGTTGATCCTACGAAGATAGAGGCTGTATCTCAGTGGGAAGCTCCGAAGTCAGTTTCCGAAATCCGTAGTTTTCTTGGTCTGGCAGGTTATTACAGAAAGTTCATTGAAGGATTTTCAAAGTTAGCATTGCCGTTAACTAAATTAACCAGAAAGGGTCAGGCTTTTGTTTGGGATGTAAAATGTGAGGAAGGATTCCAAGAGCTGAAGAAGAGGTTGACTAGTGCTCCTATTTTGATTTTGCCGAATCCGACAGAATCATTTGTGGTTTATTGTGATGCTTCGTTGATGGGTTTAGGTGGTGTACTGATGCAGAATCAACAAGTGGTCGCTTATGCATCGAGACAACTCAAAGTGCATGAAAGGAATTATCTGACTCACGATTTAGAGTTGGCAACGGTGGTTTTTGTTTTGAAGTTGTGGCGACATTATTTGTATGGTTCGAGGTTTGAGGTGTTTAGTGATCATAAGAGTCTGAAGTATCTCTTTGACCAGAAAGAACTGAATATGAGGCAAAAGAGGTGGTTGGAATTCCTTAAAGATTATGATTTTAGTTTAAATTACCATCCGGGTAAGGCAAACATCGTTGTTGATGCTTTAAGTAGGAAGACTTTGCATATGCCTATGCTAACGGTGAAGGAATTGGATTTGATCGAACAATTCAGAGACTTTAGTTTGGTATGTGAAGGTACTCCTACTAGTGTTAAGTTGGGTATGCTGAAGCTGACCAGTGGTATTCTTGAAGAGATCAGAGAGGGTCAGAAGGCTGATGTCGAATTAGTCGACAAGTTGACTTTGATTAACCAAGACAAGGGCGGTGAATTCAGAGTTGACGAGAATGGATTACTGAGGTTTGGTGACAGAGTTTGTGTTCCTAATGTTGCTGAACTTCGAAGAAGTACTTTAGAAGAAGGACATCGTAGTGGATTAAGTATTCATCCTGGTGCTACCAAGATGTATCACGATTTGAGAAAGCTATTTTGGTGGCCTGGAATGAAGAAAGAAATTGCTGAGTTTGTGTATTCTTGTTTGACTTGTCAGAAGTCAAAGGTTGAACATTAGAAGCCATCTGGATTTATGCAACCGATGTTTATTCCTGAGTGGAAATGGGATAGCATATCGATAGATTTTGTTTCGGGTCTGCCGAGAACTGTTAAGAATTGTGAAGCTATCTGGGTCGTGGTGGACAGATTGACGAAGTCTGCACATTTTATACCGGTAAGAATGGATTATCCGATGGAAAAGCTGGCTCAATTATATATTGAGAAGATAGTGAGTCTGCATGGTATTCCTTCGAGTATCGTGTCAGACAGAGATCCGAGATTTACGTCTAAGTTCTGGGAAGGTTTGCAGAAGGCTTTGGGTACTAAGCTGAGATTGAGTTCTGCTTATCATCCACAGACGGATGGACAGACTGAGAGGACAATTCAGTCGTTAGAAGATTTGTTACGTGCTTGTGTGCTAGAAAAAGGAGGTGCTTGGGATAGTTATCTGCCTTTGATTGAATTTACCTATAATAACAGTTTTCATTCGAGTATAGGTATGGCTCCGTTTGAGGCATTGTATGGTAGGAGATGTAGAACTCCATTGTGTTGGTACGAAGCTGGTGAGAGTGCTGTGATTGGACCAGAAATTGTACAACAGACTACGGAGAAGATTAAGATGATTCAAGAGAAGATGAAAGCTTCTCAGAGTCGTCAGAAGAGTTATTATGATAAAAGAAGGAAGACACTTGAGTTTCAAGAGGGAGATCATGTGTTTATGAAGGTTACTCCTATGACGGGTATTGGTCGAGCTTTGAAGTCAAAGAAGTTGACTCCGCGTTTTATTGGACCATTCCAAATTTCTGAAAGAGTGGGAGAAGTGGCATATCGTATTGCGTTACCGCCGATGCTTGCCAACTTGCATGATGTATTTCATGTGTCTCAACTGAGGAAATACATTTCGGATCCGTCCCACGTGATCCAAGTGGATGATGTGCAGGTTAAAGACAACTTAACGGTTGAAACGTTGCCTGTGAGGATTGAAGATAGAAGACTGAAGCAATTGCGGGGCAAGGAAATAGCTTTAGTCAGAGTAGCTTGGGGAGGACCAGCTGATGGGAACGCCACCTAGGAGTTAGAAAGCCAGATGAAAGATTCCTATCCGGAACTCTTTGCTTGAGGTATGTTTTCGAGGACGAAAACTCTTTAGTGGGGAAGAGTTGTAACATCTGTAATTTTCCTTAATTTAATTTAATTGGGATTTAAATTATTTTATTGGAATTATTTGACATTTCTCTAAAAATTATGGAAAATAATAGACACTATACCAAATTTGTCTTTTAGCAGCACCCCTACTAAAGCGCTTTTAGTAAAAAGCGCTGGTATAGGTTGCGCTAAAAACAAAATAAAAAAACACGCTAAAAAAGCGCTCTTAAAGGTGGGGGGTTACGAAAGCGCTTTCAAAAAGCGCTCTTATAGGCTGGGGTACGAAAGCGCTTTCAAAAAGCGCTCTTATAGTGGGGGGGTACGAAAGCGCTTTCTGAAAGCGCTCTTATAGGGGGCTTATGAAAGCGCTTTCAAAAGCGCTCTTATAGGGGGTGGGGTACAAGAGCGCTTTTATCCTAAAAAGCGCTGGTATAGCCTTAGTTACGAAAGCGCTTTTCAAAAGCGCTGTCATACCCTTTTTAAAATTAAAATATTTAAAAACAAATTATACTAAACGCGCTTCATCGTTTCCAAATCCCTAATTTCTTCATTGCTGCCCACAGAAAACTGAAACCCAGAAAACTCAGAAAACTCGCTTCATCGTTTCCAAATCCCTCATTTCTTCATCGTTTCCATCCCTCATTTCTTCATTTCTTCATCGTTTCCATCGTTTTCATCTGAAACTCAGAAAGCTCACCATCTCATAAAATCGTGAGCCACCATTCTCCGTTCTCAATCGTCTTCTTCTCATCGTCTTCTGCTCTTTGCTTGTTCTCATCGTCTTCTTCTCAACGGCACTGCTCGTCGCTTGTTCAACTCTGGGTTTTTGTTCAGATTATTCGAGAGACACATACAGGTAAAGGTTCTTTCTCTGAGATACATTCAATTTACCTACTCTGTGGTTTAGACTATTTAGGAGTTTTGGAATGCATATATTTTCCCTACTTAGCTCCTAGTATGTAGTTTAAGTAGTTTAAGTTTTGAAAATGCATACACACTTGAAGTAAGTAGTTTAAGTTATGTATGCTCCATGTGACTGATTTAGTTGCCAATGATTGTTATGCAAGATGGAGAAAACGTATATTGCAATGCTTTTCATGAATTCTGTGTCTATGTCTTTCTTCTTCTATACTGTTTGTTCTTAAGTCCAACGTGTGAAGTGTTTGGTAATAAAGTGTAAAGTTGGAAAGTTTGTATTAAGGGAAAGAAAGACTGAAATCTCTAATGTCTAAATTAAGAAATCCTAGTATGTATCAGTGCTTCGTAAAACATCCCTTACCCACAATTCTTCTTTTATTATTCTAAAGTAAATTTTGCTGTTACCAAAATCCCACGTTTTTGTTTGATTAAAGATACCCAATTCAACCCTCTTTTCTTTCATTAGAATTCCGGTAAAGCTAACTACTATAACATAAAGAACTTGGCAGTTGTATTTCTAACCTTACTTTAGAGCACGCCTTCAATTCTCATGTTTTTGTTTGATTAAAGATACCCAATTCAACCCTCTTTTCTTTCATTAGAATTCCGGTAAAGCTAACTACTATAACATTTTTTGTTTGAAAATTGTGTTAGTTTGTGAGTATACTTGAATTTGAATGCATTTGACATAATGATACAATGCTGATTTTTTTAAGCTATGGATTATGACCTAATTTTTATATTCTTCAATTAAGTTTTTTATTTTATATTTTTTAGGAATATCTTTGCTAGATAGGGGTTACTTGTGAAGAGTGAAAGTTTGATCTCATTCAAGAAGTTGCTTTCTACTATACAGGTAATTAATTGTTCTCTCTCGCGAAAGTAATATGTTGCGTTTTATTGCTTCTGATTCATTCCGTGTATCCTTTGCATTTTGACAGAAACGCATTATACCGTTATGTTCCTTAATAATTAGTTGTTTTTGTTTAGCTTAATTAATTAAGACATGAGTGTAATACTCATTATTCCAACATGTGGAATATTCTCTGATTTTTAAGTGATGAACTTACTAACTTTGTAACTTTTAGATTATATTAAGTAATACTCAATATTCCGACATGTGGAATATTCTTGATGTCAATTTCGTTAATCGTTAAGTGATGAACTTACTAACTTTGTGAATTGAATTCGCCATAGGGGTTACTTGTGAAGAGTGAAAGTTTGACCGTTTTTGTTTAGCTTAATTAAGACATGGATAAGACATGGATGAATTCAAACCGATTGTCGAAAGAGTACGAGAAAGGGGTATGGAAATTCGTTGAGTTTGCGGTTGCGCACTCCGAAGACCCGCTTCGAATGCCGTGTCCTTGCTTGGGTTGCTGTTATGGGGGTAAGGTTGACGGGAATAAGTTGGCATCCCATTTACTACGGTTTGGAATTGATAGAATTTATACATGTTGGACAATGCATGGTGAGAAAAGTAACGGGAATGCTGAGTCGAGTTGTAATAGGAAGTATGCTTCAAACGACGATTGCACAGACACATACGATTGCGATCGAGTCGAAGAGATTGCAGAAGCGCTTGAAGAAGATCTTGCGGATTGTCCCAAAATGTTTGAGAGGTTGGTAAGCGATGCAGAGAAACCGTTGTATGATGGTTGTTCAAAATTCACAAGATTGTCTGCGGTGTTAAAGTTGTACAACTTAAAGGCGGACAATGGATGGTCGGATAAAAGTTTCACAGAGTTATTAGCCCTTATGAAAGATATGCTACCAGAGGATAATGTTCTTCCCAATCGAACGTATGAAGCCAAAAAGATGTTGTCCTCTATTGGCATGAGCTATGATAAGATACATGCATGTCCAAACGATTGCGTTTTGTTTCGAAATGAGTATGCAGCGTTGAATGAGTGTCCTAAATGTGGTGCCCCTCGATATAAGAAAAAGTTGTCTCCTGCTAAAGTCTTATGGTATTTTCCTATAATTCCGAGATTTAGACGCATGTATCGTAGTGAGACCGATTCAAGACACTTGACTTGGCATGCAGATGAAAGAATTATTGATGGAAAGTTGCGACATCCGGTAGACTCACCACAATGGATGAAAGTTGATACTGATTATCCTGAATTTGGAAAAGAAGCAAGAAACCTTCGGTTGTCATTGTCTACTGATGGAATGAACCCGCATGGTATTCAAAGTATCTCGTATAGCACATGGCCTGTGATTCTTATGATCTATAACCTACCTCCGTGGCTATGTATGAAGCGTAAGTACATGATGTTATCTATGCTAATTTCTGGGCCTAAACAACCAGGGAATGACATAGACGTATACTTGGCACCCTTAATCGAAGATTTAAAGTTTTTGTGGGAGAACGGTGTGGAGGTTTACGATGGGTATAGGAAGGAAAGTTTCAACTTGAGGGCGATGTTGTTTGGAACAATTAATGATTTTCCAGCATACGGAAATCTATCCGGGTACAGCAATAAAGGTCAAAAGGCGTGTCCCGTTTGTGAAGATGAAACCGATACGATACGATTGGAGCTTTGTCAGAAGAATGTCTTTCTCGGCCATCGTAGATTCTTAAATTCTAATCATCACTACCGTGGGTGGAGAAAAGCATTCAACGGAAAGGCCGAACATGGTACAGCCCCGCCTTTTTTGTCAGGTGATCAAATTTTTGAAAAGGTGAAAGATGTGAGCACTTAGTTTGGCAAGCCTTTTGCACATTCACTTGTCAAGGGTGGGTGGAAGAAGAAGTCAATTTTTTTTGAACTTCCATATTGGAAGTCGTTGTACGTAAGACATTTCCTGGATGTTATGCATATTGAAAAAAATGTATTTGACAGCGTCATAGGTACGTTACTCAATATACAAGGAAAGTCTAAGGATGGCCTCAACATAAGGAAGGACATGGTAAACATGGGAATGAGAACTGAATTGGGACCCGTGACGAAAGGAAGACGAACATATCTGCCACCTGCTGTTTACACTTTATCTAGAAAGGAGAAGAAAACATTGTGTAAGTTCCTTAGTGAAGTTAAAGTTCCAGAAGGCTACTCTTCAGATATTAGAAGACTTGTGTCCATGAAAGACCTCAAGTTAAAGAGTTTGAAGACGCATGATTGCCATGTTATAATGGAACACTTTTTACCAATAGGTATACGTTCTATTCTGCCAGAAAAAGTAAGAAGCGCAATAACTAAGCTGTGTTTCTTCTTCAGGTCAATTTGCAGTAAGGTGGTCGATCCCGCGATCTTACCAACATTGCAAAAAGAGATAGTTGTTACTTTATGTGATCTTGAAATGTATTTTCCTCCCTCGTTTTTTGACATAATGGTTCATCTAGTCGTTCATCTTGTGAAAGAGACACAATTGTGCGGACCAGCTTATATGAGATGGATGTACCCTGCTGAACGTTATATGAAAATATTAAAAGGGTACGTGAAAAACAGAAGTCGACCGGAGGGTTGTATTGCCGAACGATACGTTGTTGAAGAAGCGGTTGAGTTTTGTACTGAATATCTGTCAAATGTTCAATCAATTGGACTCCCCAAATCTCATATTGTCGAAAAAAAGAAGGAAAAAGGCTAATTGGAAATAAAGTTGTGACAGTATCAATGGTCGAACGGGATCAAGCGCACTTGTATGTTCTGCACAATGAGATTGAGGTTGAGCCGTATGTTGAAATGCACAAGGTTGTTCTCCGAGATTTAAATCCAAATAGAAATGAGAACTGGATAGTACGAGAGCACAATCGAAGTTTCATACAGTGGTTTAGGGATCATATTTATTCAAAGTATCGTTCAGATCCTGCTTCAGTAACAGAAAGGTTGAGATGTTTAGCCTATGGTCCAAGTGTAATTGTGCTTTCTTATAGCGCATACGCAATTAATGGATACACATTTTATACCAAAGAACAGGATGATAAAAGTACTATGCAAAATAGTGGTGTTACCTTGGTAGCTGAAGCAATGCACATATCAAGTGCGAATGACTTAAATCCGAAATTTGCAAATTTGTCATATTTTGGGGTTATCGAGCGCATTTTGGTGTTTGATTACGCGAAGTTTCAGATTCCTGTATTTGGTTGCAAGTGGGTTGAAAATAATAGTGGCATACGAATGGATAAGTCAGGATTTTTGCAAGTGGATCTCAATAGGGTAGGGTACAAAGATGAGCCTTTCATTCTAGCCTCTCAAGCTAAACAAGTGTTCTATGTCAATGATCCGACAAGTACGAAATGGTCTATAGTGCTTTTATCTAACAAAATAGTTGATGAAAACATTGAAGATCAAGGTGATATTGGTGTTGGCATTGAATCTTGTACAAGAAACGATCAAAATGAGAATGAATCGTGTACTAGAAATGATCATAATGAGGGTATTTGGATCAATCCAACCGTCCTCGTTGTTAAGAGACGCGTAGAACACAATCCTACCAAGAAAAGAAAGAGACGTTAGTGATAAAGGTAATAGTATACATATTCCGACAAATTTGCTTTATTCAATTTGTACCGATTGTTTTATTCAATAGTATAGTACTTATTCAATTTTGGTGCATATTCTCGTTTTGTACATAACTTTTGAACCATGTATCCGTTTGTTGACTTCTTTACATGTAACTATACTATTTTGACTATTCCGGAGCTGCTCATGCACTTATCTTTACATTTCGGGACTGTTTTTTTATCGGTTTTGCTTCTGCCCGTAATCAAAAGTCGGGCTTAGGGTCTGAATTTCGGAAAACTGACTTTATTTTTGAGTCCGTGGGGACGTTTTACCATAGCCATGTAAATTTCGTTCAATTCCGACAACTTTCTTTTTTTACGCTTATTTTGATTTGTACCGATTTCGTTTCCGATTTACTTGTACATGCATGGTTTGACTTCCATTTGACTTGTATAGATTGTTAGCTTATTAATAGTGTACTGATGTGCTTTAGTTTGTTTGATACAGGTTCAATGGCTCCGGATAGAGATGCTCCACCTGAAAACTCACAAGAAAACTCACAAGAAAGAGATGCTCAAGAAAGAGATGCCACGGATACAAATGCTCCACCTGATACTGAAGCAAAAGAAGTTGCACGAGGCATCACCATTATGAAGGGAATCATTCGACATAGAGACCAAGGATTAGTATACCATTTGGATTGGAATTCTGATAAACAAGCAATTGGTCCAAATTCTGCAAAGTTGACAAGCTATATTGGTACACTTGTTCGTATGCATATTCCGGTCTCCATAGCTAAATGGAATCTGAAAAGCGAAGAGTTGGATGCGGAAAAAAAAGCGATTTGGGACGAGCTTCAGGTATATATGATCATATATGGTTAATTGTTGTTATTATCTTGACGATAAATTGTTTAAATTACTTATACTAACACACTATGCGTATGTTTTTTTGCAGAGGACTTTTGAGATACCAGATGATCGTAGACGATACATACTTAGTTTGGCCGGCAAAAGATATAGAGGGTGGAAAGCTTTTTTGACAAACACCTATCTTAAGGATAAAGATGGAAACTTTCTTGAAGAGGCACCGGGACGGCCAAAAAAGTATGAGATCTTCATTGATGAAAAAGATTGGGCTGAGTTTGTAAATCAAAGAGATGAAGATTTTCGGAAAAGGAGTGCCACGAATAGTGCGAGAGCATCCAAACCCGCGTATCCATACAAAAAAGGGCGTATGGGATATGCACGCTTAGAGGATAAACTTGTAAGTAAATAGAAATGCATTTTAATTAATTGTCTAAATGTGTTTTATTTGACGATTTTATCATTTGTGTCAATGCATAGTTAGAGGAGTCTAAAAGTGAGGAAACTTCACTTCCTGAACATGTGTTGTGGAAGGAAGCTCGTGTGGGCAAGAATCGAGCTGTCGATCCCGATGTTCAGAGAGTTTATGCTGAATGTGTAAGTATAATACTGTGTCTTTAATTAAATCAAATGTTTTTTAATATATAAATGATTTTTTATCTCCACTAATAATTATTGAAATGTAAATGAATTACAGGAGACATTGTCGCAATCGGTGTCCACCGGTGAGGACCAGGATGATAGGAGCATACTTAGTAGAGCACTAGATGCTCCTGAGTATCCCGGTCGGGTGAGGGGTAAGGGTCATGGTGTGACTCCAACCTCTTTTTACAAGCATCCTAGGAGAAGAAATCCTTCAAATGAAGAAGTGTTGCAAAAATTGGCGGAATTGCAAGCACAAGTCTCTGAATTGCAAAGAGATAAAGATATGTATATGAGAGAAAAGTGCAATACTGCATCGGTGAAAGAAACTAGTGATAAAGCTAGTTTCAACTGTCAAAGAAAACTTCCCGAGGTAGTTATAAATTTCTTTTCCTTACAAATTGTTCTATTTTATTAACGATAATGACTTTATATTTACTATTGGTTTAGGGCATTTCTTCTTGCCAACTATACTTATCGTCACCGTCTTATCGCCTAGTTGGCAAGGGAAAAGTGCACAACACTGTGGGAGATTTACTTCACCATAGACCGCTCCCGGATGGACACCTGAAAGTATCGGTGGATGTTGTATTAGATCATGATGCGGTGCTACCGGTACCTGACATGGTCTCAGAGACGACATTACTGCGAGATGCAATAGGGTCATTTGTTGCATGGCCCTCGGAGCTCATTATCATTGGTGATGAGGTATATTCAAAACCATTATGAATCATTTAGTTTTCGAATGTCAATTTTGCACCGTTACGTTAATTATTTTTTACATTTTAATTTTAGACTGCTCCTACAAAACCCGCAATTAAGGGCAAAGGGATTTTACAGGAAGAGGAGTCTGTTGCATCACTAAAAGAGGTACATTTAAGGTGTTAATATATAATTTGAATGTAAAACTCCATGATTTTATATTTTATCGATCGTTATTTGATTTTTAGGCATCTGCTCGGGAGTCACAACAAGTGACACAGGTCGTTCGTAGCGTACCGCCTAAGGGTCCTCCGAAGCAAGCGGCAAAAAAAGGTGGTGCTTTTTTTCCTCGATATCGGACGACGCTCGGAACACTTGTTGATATGTCCGATTTGAAGGAAGGTGCTCTCCGTCAAATCAATATGGAGGAAGGTATCTTTGGTGTTGAATTCATTTCACATATTGCAATAGATGACTTGGAAGAGATTTTTACACAAGAACAACTAGGCGTCGCTAATATGCACTCGTACATCCGGTAATATTCACTCATCCGATATATTATTTAATTAGTCGAACAATTTATTTACACATTATGTTTATTATGTTTTTCACTCATCCGCTAATATGTTTATAATGTTTTTATTTAAGGTTGTTGCATGACAGAGTGTTGCGCGGGACTGCATTGTCAAACAAATTCCGTTTCGTGTCTTCCGCCCATTGCAGCGGAATGACAATTGATTCGGAACCGGAATCAGTTAGACAGCGCTTAGTCGATAGATTCATGTCATCCGGCAATACAGAATGTCTGATTCTTTGGGCGTATAATACCCGACCAGTAGGGTTAGTTTCTCATTCTTGGTTCATTTAATCTTTGTTTCTTTTGCTTAGCAAAATTTTTATATAACCTATTGTTTTAATTTATAGAGCACACTGGTTGTTGCTTGCTATCAACCCGATAAGAGAAGTTGTATATTTTATGAATTCGGTAGATGGTGAGTGGAGCAATTATCCGGCTATGAAGGAAATTATTGATTTGTAAGTGGGATCGTTCTAAATATTCTTGTATATTTATATATTTAATTATTTGTGAGATTGATCTAAATATATGCTTTTATATTTTTGTTAGATCAATACAAGTGTTCCGAAGTCAACGAGACGCACAGGTATCCCGGACTAAATCAAACAACATTACTTGGATCAAAGTGCAGGTACATTATTTTTCACAATTTTGCTTATAATATTTATGCTACTTGATAAAACAAGACAACTATAAATTCTTATTTGTTTTCTATGTAGTGTCCGATACAGCGGAACAGTTCAGACTGCGGATACTTTGTTTTGAGGTTTATGAAAGAAATCCTTCAAATGAATCAATTAGAGATTCCAATCACGGTATGGATTTATAACTTAATTAGATAACTTCTTATAATTTATTACATTTAACTAAATCATTCATATTATGTTTTTATTCTGTAGTACTTTGACGAATTCCGTGCTGCTTCTTACCCGAAACTTAAGTTGGAAGAAATCAAAGAGGAATTGTGTCAATTTTATATTCATCAGCTATTCATGTAGTAGGATTTGTGTCGATTTGAAGAGAATATTATAGTACTCCAGAATATATGGTTACTAACTTTGTTCATATTGTTGCCAATTAATATTTGAAGTATAATATTGTTGATGTTAGAGATTTAGTTTGATTGACATAATGATGTATATATATAATTTTGGATATTATAATGGTACTATATTAGTATATATATAGTCCTACCTATGGTTGAAAGTATATCGTCGAAAATATATTACTGGTCGAAAATATTACAGGTTGAAAATATATTACAGGTCGAAAATATTACAGGTTGAAAATATTACAGGTCGAAAATATTACAGGTCGATCTGGGAGGCTGAAATTATAGGCTGCACTTTAAAATATCTCATTTAGCAACGACAGCGCTTTTAAAAAGCGCTCTTAAAGGTCCCCCTACTAAAGCGCTTTGTTACAAAAAGCGCTGCCAAAGATCAAAAAAAAAAAAAAGCAACCTACCAAAGCGCTTTTGGAAAAGCGCTCTAGTAGGGGGGGCTACCAGAGCGCTTTTTCCAGAAAAAGCGCTCTGGTAGACCCCCCTATAAGAGCGCTTTTTCCAGAAAAAGCGCTCTTATAGGGGGGGTCTACCAGAGCGCTTTTTTTGGAAAAAGCGCTCTCATAGGGGGGTCTACCAGAGCGCTTTTAGAAGCGCTTTCGTAGCCTACGCCAGCGCTGGCTTTGGCAGCGCTTTAAAGCGCTGTTAAAGGCCAAAAAAAGCGCTTTTAAAGCCCTTCTGTGTTGTAGTGAGAGTTGGGTCGAGGTAGTGTTAGTAAAAGGAGGGGTGTTAGTCACACGACCTTTTTACTAAATTTTATTATTTTTCATAAAAGAAGGAAAAGAAGAAAATTAGAGAAAGAACGTGAAAAGAGCAGAAGAGGAGAAGAGAGGAAGAACGTGAAAGTGCAGAAGCAGAGAAAGGGGAAGAGTTCAAGAATTTGGCTAAGGTAAGGGGGGACTTATCTGATTATCATCTATTATCGGGTTAGGGGTTAATAGCATAGAATAGATGTAGAATTCGTATCAATTGAGTCATATGATAGGTTTAGGGATTGGGTTAATTTGTGTGACTTTTAATCCTTTTTTGAATCCATGATGTGTATGATGTTATGATGTCAATTGATGCTTGAATTGTGTATACTAATGTGCAATTTGTGTTGTATGTGTGGTTCATTTTCCGAAACTCGTACTGGTGTGATTTTGAGGGCATTTGGGATGTGTAGAATGCTGTTTTCTGCAGGTTGGGGTTTCTGAAATCGCCGGTTGGCGCCGCGTGCATAGGGTTGGCGCCGCGAACAGGTGGGCAGAATGCCAGGATGTAGTGATACGCACAGGTCTCGCCGCGTACCCGTCTTGGCGCCGCGAAGGCGTAACTTTTTCTCGTTTCGTGCCGCGTGCAAATGTTTGCGCCGCGAATAGCTTGGCAGAGAGCCAAGGATTTTTGGGACACTCAGTTCGCGCCATGAACCAAGCTGGCGCCGCATGCTGTTGATGTTTGGGACATTTTAAAAAGTTCAAAGATGCATAACTTTTTAACCGTTAGTCCGTTTGATGTGCCGTTTCGAGCTAAATGAAACTTATAGAATAATCTATATGATGATGATTGATTGGTTTTAGAATTATGAAAATACATGTATGCTATTTCTTGTTGAAGATGATGATTGGTGCAAATACGTGTATATTTTCTATATGATGATGATGGAATTGTGATTGAATGATGTTAATATATATGAACATACTTGATGATGATGATGATGATTTTGATGATGATGATGATGATGATGATGATGATGGTATAAGTATGTTGTATATGTTGCATTCATTCATGTTCATTGATGATACTGTATCCATGATGGTGTGTTGGATCAGTGAAGGGCATGATTCCCATTGTGTGGAATCTGTGCTGGCAGGGCCGTATCTTGATGATGTTGGATCGGTCATGGGTTATACCCATTTGATGATGTTGGTACCACATGCATAGTGTCATTTCATACATATGCATAATTTATAACATGATTGGATGTATTCCAATGTTGTAAATGTTGATGATGTGTTGATTGTTATTTGACTTGTTTTGAATGTCTGTTTATGAAACAATTGGGTGAATGATGCAACTGTGATGTGTTATTGCTTTATAACCTTATAACATTTGTTAATTATGATGAGACTCACCCTTACATGTTGTCATTTTCAGATTGAGGATAGCGGCTGTTCGACTCGGTGAGGATTAGCTCATGAGTCAGTGTTTTAGTTAGCGTCAGGTGTCATGCTCTGGTAGTTGTAACACTGGGGACGCGATTGTTTAGAGTTTATGATTTTGACTCTAGTTATGTTTTGATGTTTTGAAGGATAAGTTTTAAAGATGTTAAACTTAGTCTGTTTGATAAATTTCCGCTGTGTTAACATGAAACGTTTTAATTTATGATGATTACCTCAGTGAATGCATGACATGAATGAATGATGTTTATTTATTATGAATTGTGGCACCCTTATTTCATGTACTCTGAATATTTGTTTTATATTGCCGCGGGGTTAGTAAGGGGTGTTACAGTTTGACATAATCGAATTCGAATTTTTTGTATGCAAATCGTGGCCTGTGTATGCGAGCTCTCGGGCGTTTTGATTCATGGTGATGATCACAGCAACCTCAGAATACACCTTGGGATCGTTTTTAATGCTTAGGATGTCTTGAATCCGACTGTGTCTCCAAGCACAGTTTTGATTTTTTTCGAGAAAATTTGTTCGGTTAGCGGTCCTTTTTCTGCAGATTTCGCCCATCTTAGTGCTCTCTGCTTAGGTAGCTTAGTGCAGCAATTAATTTTATTGAAACACCTTTTGTTTATGTTAGAAACTAAGAATACAAAACAAAAATAAAATAATATGAACCACAAAAGTACTGTAGAAATCAGAAAAAAATTGTCATTAGTGTGCATAGCGTATCAAACTTTCTATGTGAATAAAAAGCTCGGTGACAACTAATAAGGGTTAGAAAAAAATTCCCCCTTTAATTGTTAGAATTAGTCCTATTTATATTAGCTAAATTAGGTTTTTTTTCTATACCTAATGGGCCTATTACCCAATTTAACTTAATAATTATAAAAGGAATAAAATTCTAATAATACCAATATTTAAATTAATACTAATAATCCTAATAATATTAATCCTAACAATAGTAATATTTATAAATTATAATAGTTAATAATAATAAAATGATTAAACCAAATATTGAAATTAATAATCCAACAAAAAAATCATAAGCCATATGATCAATTGTGAAACGGACTAAAAATCTCGAAAATGGAACAGATGGGTCAAATGACTGGGCTCAAGCACCTTCTAACATTAACCCTCATCTTAACTCAAGTTATTTTATAAGAGGGTGGGTTTGATAATAGGAATGTCAAACCCCATGACTCTTAATTTCGGCCCTTGATGAATTAAAAGACGCGGATTTGATCGGGCAAATTTTGCGGTATGACAGTACCTTTTGTCTACCTCTCCTACTCAATCTTTGGAGTTGAAGGTCCGCAACTATGGTTTTTGACAAAGATTAAAGATGATGAATAGTATCTAAAGAGTCTCGGACACAAAACTAAAATTCACAAGATCCAAATTCTGGGAGGTTAATCAAAAGGTATTAACAAGGAATTAGTTGTCCGTGAATGAAGAACACTCTCTAGGTTATCTCAATATTCTTGGTAAAAATGGGTTTCTAGGTTCTTTTGTGATTGTTATAAGATTCATAAATTCTATCAATTAATTGATCAATCTATTTAGTTTCTATAGGTTTCATGGTCTTCAAAAAGAACCCAAGAACAACAATGATTCTTGAGATGTGATTCCTCACACTTTTTTTTAAAATTTTTTATCTCATTAGTGATACACACTCTCACATTGAAAAAGGAGAAATATTAAAATTCGTGCAAGAGGGTTGACACATTATTCTTAAAATTTCTACTCTCCACAAAACTAAGACAAGAGGTTTTTATCAAAATCATGAAGTAATGATTCAAATCAAAGATATAATTTACTTGAATCAAAGGTTGGGAAAAGGGGAAAGAGTTATGACTGGAGTCATGTATGCCTCATGATTCAAGTTAAAGAAGTTATGATTTGAATATCACTTATCCTTGATTTGATTCAAATAAGGCAGAGGCAACTCCCACTTATCTTTGATTCGAATCAAATGAGGTAGAGGCGAATCCCACCTTTCATGATGCTCTATGATTTGAGTCACACATATATATGACTCAAATCATACATCCTTACAGCCTTGATTCAAGTGTTATAACTTGTGATTCAAGAAACACTTGTTATTTTGACATAAAACCAATTTCTAGGCTCAAAGGGAGACAGAAACATGGACTACAACACTAAGTCAATAAATTTGGAGGTTTCTTAAAGGTATAAAGACTAAAATATTCGAAGCAAATGAATACAAATACAACATATTATTCTAAGCGAATTACAATAACAATTATATAATAATAATGCAAATAAATTCACATAAAGTTATATAAAGGTACACTTTGGTCTCATCCTTACTCGTTATGAATTTTTCTTTCTTGTGTAAGAGTTGATATTATCTTTTTAGTATCATTATCATGGCCTCATCAAGATCCTTTCTTGTTGGAAACTCCTCATCAATTGTCCATTCTTCAAGGAAGTTCTTATCCAAGTCTCAAGAAGAAGGCTTCAACAAAAAATTCCATAATCCTAATATTCTTAAGCCCATATAATTTGATGCATAATATTTTAAAGGACTCATCTTTTACGATGTTGTTTGTCAGAGCCTGCTCAAAAAAATGTATTCCTAAGAACTATAACCTTCTTATGAAAGACTTGTCAAAATTTTCTTTGTTAATCTCAAGCTCGAAGATTGGTCTATCTCATATGAAGTTTGCAAGAATAAGATTTTATTCACCGTGGAACTCCTTGGAAAATCGTGGAATTTACTTTGATATGGAAGAACCTTCACCATTAACTCTGCTTCTGCCTCTTAAAATTTTGATCTCTCCATTGCTATCCAAGCTTCCTTATTAAACCATTGGGAGATCTTAGGCTTCCTATCAAAGTGAAAATGCTAAAGGAAGAGTGTTGTGTTGCACACCACTTGATAACTCACATTCTTTTCCCAAGGCAAAACCATATGGAAGAGCTCGTAAAGGAAGACATTGTGGATGCTAACTCTGAATTATTCAACCAATTGGGTATATAGAGTGATGTGTCACATTATTAACATCAACAAGAGAAACTTAGCATGGCTATTGTATGGGAAGTTGACCATTAAGATATTGGATAAATTTAGATTTAATACGATAAATGAACCTTATGATTCTTCCTCAGTTTCCTTTGGACTTGAGTCTCTAAAAGAGATAAAGATTTAAGGTGTTGATAAAGTAATGGAGTATATTTCAACAAAGACAGAAGTAGGTGATGTTGAAGTTCCTGAAGAGGTGTCTTCTAAAAGGTCGATCTCAACACTTATTTCAATCTCTCAACAAAACTCTATTTCTCTTCAAAAAAATATCAAAAGAGATTGCCTTTCTCAAGAAGCATGCAATGGGGAAAATAATATTGAATGATGATGGTAGTTATAGATGTCTTTCTCCATGTCTTGTCTCCTACTTTTAAGTGTCTTAATTTTTCATTCATATTGTTTCTTGTATTCGAGTCTTTAAAATTTAATACTAAATTAGTGTTTTATTATTTATGTTCTATGTGCTTGAATTTGTTTCCTACCTTTTATATATTTGGTCTTTTCTCTTCTTTGTGATGTAGCAACCTGCCCTAAAAATTGTGACTTAGAGAGTCGCCACCTATTCTACCAAGGCGAATAGGAAACCTCGCGCAGTTAAGAGATCAGGGTAAGATACTATATTCAGGTCGAGGGAAGGTGTTAGGCACCCTCAACCCTTTCCTAAAGGCTAACATTGCAAAGATAAGGTTTATGGCAAAAGATAAAGAGAGATGACAGACAGTTAATAGAGTTAAAAGGCTAATTATATTGAACATGATTAGAGTTTGGAAGAGGGGGGACTCACCTTGTTGCCAAGTGCCTACGTATCTCCTTATGGAGAATCAGAGTCAACGTAGTTCGGGGCACAGGGTTGTACGCCTTAGAATTTGAAATTTTATTTGAGATGGTTTTAGAGGCTTTTTGAATGGCCTATCGTAGTTTTGAATAAGGATGAAAATCCGTAATTTGATTTGAAGTGTTTTGAATGTTTTTTTAGATTTGGGCGTACAACCCTGATTTGATTTAGCACTATTAACCGCGACGATCAATAGATTCAATCGCCATAGTTAACAGATTTGAAGTTGTATCGTTACCAATTTTAATCAATTGATTTGATTATTACTGATAACGAATTATGGTATTTTTTAATAATTATGAATTGATTAGCATTGTTACCTCTCGCAATCGATTGATTCGATTAAAAAGAATAACAAATTTGAAGTCAGAAAAAGGATTAATCATCACAACTAATAAGATAGTTGCAACCATTTAATCGAATATAATTGAATTGCATTTTAATTAAGTAGAATTTTAATTAAAATTATTGTTGACCATAGCGATTAATCAATTTAATCGGCACGAACAACAAATCGACATTTTAATATAAATATCACATAATAATTTATTTATAAAAAATAATTATTATACAATTAATATATATTAAAAGGTATTTTAATTAAAACAAAATAAATAATTAAAATTAATTAAGCTAATAGGATTAGGATTCAGTGCGGTTGTTATTAGGGTGTATGATATGGGCATTCAATCTGGGGCGTTGGATTAAACTGAGTGGTGAGTTAATGGTTCAGATTAGAGGGTGTATAGTGTTCTATAGGGCTGCAGGCGCATATGATCACACAGAGAATTTTAGAAAAAATATATGGAAGGGCCAGGGATCGAACCCTGGACCCTGGGATTACTAAGCTCGCACCTCACCACTCCAACCAATTCAATTAGTTGTTTACAGCGTTGGAAATAAAGATAATATACACACATTGCCAGCTAGCCCCAAAAACAGGCGCGCAAATTCAAAATAGCCCAATGGCGTTGCGCCACCTCGTCATCGTCCCCAATGGGACTGTCGTTTTAGGTCCCAACCTATTCCCACGGCCGTTCTCCGTCACTAATACCCCTGTACCAACCAAAACCTTGTATAAGCCCTAAAAACTTACAGCGAAGCTATGGTTACACTCGTAAGATCCATACGAATTCATCCCTCGCCCCAATTACGTCCAATTCCTCCTGTAAAAGAAAACCCTAAAACGCAACCCTAATATCCAATAATGGCAAATCGCGACACATTCACCCAAACATCCAATAAAATGCCCAGAATCAATCTAAACAACACCATGAACTAAAATATGGGATCAAAATCCATGTGTGATGCACGAATCATAGCATTTGAACTCAATTCAGAAGTGACATACCGTGGGCTTTTGGAGATTGTTCTGGGGTTGTTGGTGTAGTGTAACTATCCAGATAGCTTCAGAATCTTCCCAAGAACACGTAGCAAGCCTTAGAATCCTTTGAATCTTCCTGGATCCCTAAAACCGAATTCAATTTTCTTGATGAATTTTTGGGTTCTTGAATATTCTTTTTTGGCCAGAATTGCGTCCCCTCCTTCGTGTGCATAGCTTCAAACATTTATAGGGAATGAAATTAGGTTAAAACTTGAAGCCTAAGGCCCTTTGAATCCACTCTTGCAAAGTTTGGAAGATTTGCTTTTGTCCATGAATGGAAAGTCACTATTCTTGGCCTATTTTGTATCAATATTCTCCCTTTGATTTATGCACGAAAATTAGGTTATATTTAGTCATTAATATTGATTGGAATTGGCCTATGTGGATATTTTAACATAATATTTGATTTTCTCACTTAATTAAATCATTAAAAATCAATTTTAAATAAAATAAAATTGTGTAAAATCAAATAAAATGATATAATTTGTGGCATATGCTTTGGATAGCTTGTGGGGCAAGTTTAAGTCATAAAAGTATGGGCCTATTTGCAAGAAATCCAATTTGAACCTTCTTTTTCACATTTGGTCCCCAAAAATTGCTCAACTTTGATCAAGCATATCTCACTCAATTTTTAAGCTATGAGGGAGTTCTAAGACATTTTGGAAACCTCAAGAGGTCCTCTATAAGCCACTTTGGAATATATTTTTCATTTGGAGCTTTTATCTTGATCATATCCTCTTTGGGAAAAAACTGCTTTTGGAGGATGCCTGAAAATGACCTGTAATCTTTTGCACTGTATCTCTCAAATGAATCATTTCTAGCCCTGGCTTGTGAGAGACAAAGTTGTAGGGAATCCAATTTCCTTCAAAATAGGCTTTGAGTGGGGCATTTTTGATGTTCCATGTGAAAGTTATGCCCAGTCAAAGTTGGGTTGACTTTCTCCTAAGAAACCCTAATTTGAACCTTTTTGTATTTGTTCATCTCTGAGTTTCTATTAATGGAATCATGATCAATCTTTGATCAAATGATGGTTATGCACCTCTATACCTGATGTTTGACCAATGATCATAGGTTTGAATCATGCTTTGATTGTAGTTGGCCTTTAGGATTGGATCAGTTGACTGTGGATCTTGGGATTGTTTGAGCAAAGCTTTGGGATTGAATCTTGAACTTTGAATCATTGTACATGGAATATGGAAGGCAAATTTTGGGGTATGACATGTGATAATATCAAAGGGGAAGAAGTATGATCTCAATGGAGTAATGTATACTCTCTATATTCGTGAGAAGGAGTTTAATCATTCCAAACTTTTACCCTTCTCTTTATGTTTTTTCCACCTATTTGAGATATGCATTGTCATCATTAAAAAGCGAGAGAATATGGATATATGTGCTTGTAGTTACAACTATGTGCATGATTGGATATTATGTTCATGATGATTTTGATAATGACAACACTATATGTCAAACAACATGAAGTAAAGTGTTCATCTATCAAGATATTCTTTATAAGATCAAATTGTCAAAGACAAATCCTATGGTGATAACACTTAAGGTCAATCATCGTTCAGTGAAGTCCTTAATGATCTATTCTCAGTCATCCTCTAATGATGGTGTCTATCAAATAAGCTATATCAAGCCTCATCAGTTAGAAGATTCAAGTCTCAAATGGAGTGTTAATCAAGAAATAGATATTAAAGCTTCAATGTTGTGAAGAGAGGATTTGTGAAAGCTCTCCTTGTTCTATGTATGGGTGATCAATTAAATTTAATGGTATAAAAGTAAATATCAAATTACTAAGGCAACTCGCACATACACTTGAAAATACTTTTAACCTATCTGAATTTGCTAAAATACCTTCAAACCTTTGGAAACCTGACAAGGTTCGTGTGGAATTTACCAAGGGTGTTTCAAATCATTTAGGAAGAATTTCTATATTGCCTAATCAATTAAGGACTTAGTCTAATCGATTAGAGGAAGGCAAAAGGCTTCTTAGTCGATTAGAAATACTCCTTATCAATTAAGTCACATAACCATTGTAGGAATTTCACTTTTGGATTACGATTATCATTATTTTGAAGCTCTAAATCAATTAGACCCTTGGGTTAATCAATTAGGTCATTATAAAGCCCATAGTTCTCTATCCATTTGAGCCAACTTTTCTTCTATAAATAGAGAGATTCTCCTCATTGTTTTGTTACACCAGAAATCGAATCTATAGCTATTCTTTTTTACTTTCTACTCTCCTCTACTTTATTTTTTTTTATCTATTTCTTAATGAAGTTATCTTAGTTAATTAACAGTGGAAAATATATGTGAGAGTTGCTCTGGTGTTGTTGGATTGTTGAAATACACTCAAGATGATATTTTTTCTTTGTGTAATATCGTTAAAGGGATTTTTTGTTTGCTTCTTGAGATTAACTAATGAAAATTAATATTTGGTTATTGAGATCATCCAATTAAAATATCTATTTTCTTGCAAGGTCAATAAGTCAAAAGCTTTGCTTGGTATGAAGATTAGTCTGTCAAAATCTCTTGGCACGTTCGTGGGCAATAACTTGTGAAAAACTCACATCTTTAGTGGAACTCTCAAGAGAAAACTCTTGAGGACATAAATAAACTAAAATATTTGGTCAAACATGTATGAATATTTGGTGCATGCTCTATTTCTCTTATCTCTTTTTCTCCAGTACTTTTAATTTACCCTTTATCTCTTTCTCTTCATCTCCTCTTCTTTATTTATCTCTTTTATTATCTTTCTCAAACTCTTTTTAGTAAATAAAATTAATTTAAATATTTTCTATAAACGAAATTTTATAAGTGGACAACATTTTTCAATTAACAAAACTAACTCTCCCTCTCCTCCTCTCCCCCTTATATTTGGAATAATTTGATTAACACGTGTGTCGTACATAATATTTTCGATGAGGCAGAACCAAATTTCAGCAAAAACAAATGCCCACCTGCCTCCCTTCTAGGTGTGGAAAACAGAGGATATAAAATATAGAGTGTGTTGCTAAGAAACATCATGTAAAAAGTTTCTACCTTTATCCTAAGAGTAATGCTATTCATACACCTAATTCTTATACAAATACTTACATCCAATACTATTCACCGTATTTATACGGTGAATAGTATTTTTTTAAATAAAAAATATATTTGTGAACAGTATCGCGAACAGTAAAATGTTATTATAATAATATATAATTTTTTTTTAAAATTTGTTTAGATTAAAAGATTCTGATATAAAATTGTGTCATTAACCAACTTCATAGCTTCATTAACCAACATTTTACATGTTATTAACCAACTTTGTTTTACTACTAAAAGTTTTTTTTTTTTAATATCTGAGTGTTAATAACCAACTTCATAACTTCATTAACCAACATTTTACACTTCATTAACCAACTTTATTTTACTATTAAAAATTATTTTAATATTTGAACGTTTATTAACCAACTTCATCACTTTATTAACCAACTTTTTACTTTTTATTAACCAACTTTGTTTTACTACTGAATTATTTTTAACATTTTGGCGTATTAACCAACTTGGCCACTTCATTAACCAATTTTTTATATTTCATTAACCAACTTGACACTGTTCACGTACATGTCACTGTTCATGAAAATATTTTTTAATTAAAAAAACACTGTTCACCATATAAATACGGTTAACAGTGTTGAGTGTAAATATTGGTATAGAAATTGGGTATATGAATAGCATTATTCTTACTCTAAATCAAGCTCCAACCTAAAGGATGTTTAAAAGTAGAGAAATGATATGCTTACATTCAATCTTACCCCGTAGAATACGTTGCTATATACTTTTTTGTCTTTTATTTATTATTTTTATATAACTTGAAATTTATGCAAAGGAAGAAATGAACCTTATCAGATATGGTATAAGTCTGATGTCATAATTTTTGGTGTCATAATAGCATTCCTCTTAAAAGTATATGTTTTTCGCATTGTTATTGATATATATAATTTTTTTAAGTCTATAGTTGGAAGATGCATGTTCTAGGATCTAAGTTTTAAATTCATAATCTGTACTAATTACTTCCTCTGTCCCAAATTATAAGAGAAATTTACTTTTTAGATTCATTGAATAATTAATGTATCTGATCTATATATAAACCAGATACATTAATTATTCAATAAATCTAAAAAGTGAATTTCTCTTATAATTTGGGACGGAGGGAGTACTTGATAGAATTTTTTAATAAGATTTAAATGAAAAAGAAGTGAAATTAAGGAATGATAGTTGAATGAATTGTTTGATACCATAGAAAGAATAAAGAGTCTTGATGACGGGTCTTCATTTTGGCGCCTCATTAAAAAGTTATTCAATCCTAAGATGGAAAATAAAGAAATTGTGATCATAGCTAGGGGTGGAAATAGGCCAGGCCGGCGTACAGGGGCCTACGGCCCAGCCTACATAGGCCTAGGTCAGGCCAAGCCTATTTAATAAAGAGGCCAGGCTTAGGCTTTTTTAAAAGCCTATTTTATTTAATAGGTCAGACTTAGGCTATTAAAAAAGCCTATGAAGCCTTATAGGCCAGCCTATATTTTCATATATATTAGAGATATGTTAAATAAGTTGGTTCATATATATATATATATATATATATATATATATATATATATATATATATATATATATATATATATATATATATATATATATATATATATATAGGGTGGGTAGCCTATTTAGTTTTTTTTTTTCTAATATATATATATATATATATATATATATATATATTAGAAAAAAAAAACTAAATAGGCTACCCACCCTATATATATATATATATATATATATATATATATATATATATATATATATATATATATATATATATATATATATATATATATATATATGGAGCATATCAAGTGAGAGCATTTTAAAATGAGAGATGAGAGGAATAAATATCAATCATTGGATTCATCAAGAGAGAGAAGGTTAATGCATTAATGTGGCTATTAATTTCTCTCTCTTGATGAATCCAATGGTTGATATTTATTCCTCTCATCTCTCATTATAAAATGCTCTCACTTGATATGGTACCTATATATATATATATATATATATATATATATATATATATATATATATATATATATATATATATAAAACAAATGCTAAATAGGTTCACTTATATATGTATATATAGGTCGACCTACAAGACTTCTTAAGTTATACAGGTTAATTGAAAACTTTAATAAGATACAGGCTTTTTAAATAGGCTTTCAGGCCAGACCAGGCTTTTAAAAAGGCCAGGCCAGGCTAAAAAACTGAGCCTATGATAGGCCTTAGGCCTTTTAAGTTTATCGTAGGCCAGGCTCAGGCCTTCTAAAGCCTAGCCTAGCCTAGCCTAGCCTATCTCCACCCATAATCATAGCTACTTTGAAAGTGACTTAAGTAAAAAGGAAGGATCTCCCAAAGAGTTATATTGTTCCTAAAAAAATAGAAACCTCATTGTAATTTCTCTATATCAATGAACTTTAGCTCAAACTATGAAAATTGAGTTGAATCTTGTTATCAATTATTGTGGCTTCATTTCTCTAAGTGAATCAATATTGTGTGCCTTGGATAATAAGAACTAGAAAAACATATATGTCCCAAAAACTTCATGAAAATTGAGATTTGGGTGCAATGAGCCCATGCAAAACCATTAACACATTTTACATGTGTAAAAATATTCAAAATCAAAGAACCAGTAACTCTTGATGATGAGAAGTAATAGTGATTACTCAATTCATAAACTAAAATAAGTGGAGTATTAAAAGTTACATTCCCCAAGAAAAAAAGGGCGTTTGGTTTGGAATGATATGGTGAGTGTGAGTGAGTACGTAAAAAAGAGTGTGAAAAAAACTGTAATAGAAAAAAGCAAAGGACTGAAAGAACAAGAGAGAAAAGCATAGTATGTGTTTCTGGGGACATTTATTGTATAAAGTAGCACGCTACCCATCTTTACTCTCCCCCAAAAATTTCCCTATTTTCACTTTTTTTCAGTGAGGTATGACTTGGAAATTGTTGAAAATTATATATATTTTTAAATGGATGGGACCCTCCTAACATTCTCTTCTGTTTTTCTCACATTCCCACTTAGAAAGTTGGAGGTCATGTTGTACAGTAGTTTATATATGAATGACTAATGCATTAATATCCTCCGTATATCAGCCTTTTTCATACATGATCACTTGTTTGTCATACACTCTGCTATATCATTTTTCACTTTTTATAACACAGAATAATAAATAGCTAAATATTTCATATACATGTGTGACTTGTAATTATGTATAAAAATGTGATTAATTCAGTTGAACAAATAATTTTTTAAATTTATAATTAAAATTGTTGTTAATTTAATATATAAATTTATATTTTATAAGGTGAGTTAAAATAATTATATAAATTCAGTTGAGACTAAATTTTGATGTATTGATATATTTTATTATAAAAAAAATTAAATTAATTAAAATTTTATATTATTAATGAGGTATCCAAAAAATACATGTAAACAAGAAATTATATTTATCGGTGCATAAAATAATAGGTTGTAATAAGGGTGGAAATAAATCGGATTGGGTCGAACTTTACTTAAATAGGTCATATCTAATTAAAAAAAATTAAAGCTTGATATATTATATTTAAATATTTTATTTTGAGATTTTTTTAAAAGTCTATCTGGCTTATTAACCTATTTAAAAACCTATTTAAAAGCATATTGAAAGATTCTATTTAAAAATTTAATTACATTTAGATTTTATATTTTTTTAAAAGCTAGAAATATTACTTTATTTTAATAAAACTAGTTATTTTTAGTAATATTTTTCAAATTTAACTTTCATAAATCAATTCACTATTCACTTTCAATTTTATTATATACATATATTTATAAATAATTTCATTTAAAAAGATTCATCTCTTTTCTTTTCTTTTTTTAATTATTGTTTGTAAATCATCAAAAGCATGATTGATTACAATTTTTATACATCTTTTAAAATTTTATAAAAAAAATAATAAGTAAACTAAATTGAAAAGATTTCTTTTTTCTTTCGAATATTATTGTTTTAAGTCATCAAGTAAAATTATTTATGATTTTCATATATCTTTTAAAATTTCATAAAAATTAATTTGTATACTTAATAAAAAGATTAATCATTTTATAGACCTCTCACAGGTGGTATAGCCTATGGCCAAGCCTATTTCTATCTATGGGTGTAGTAACAAATAAACACACAAATAAAAAGAAGGATGATAGAATGTCATCACTTTAAACCAAAGCACTCACACTTATATCCTATAGTAGTGTTAATCACTGCACTATAACACAAGAGATTATGTGTCTACATATATGGCATAGTGTTTATAAATATTTAACATTAATCAAGTATAATAAGATTAATCGATCATCCCCAACTTTTCTTTAATGTAACTAAATAAGTTCACTTCCTTCTCTTTATGGAAAAATTAAGTTCAACTTGTGTCATACTTATACGAAGAAGAGAAAAATAAAATAAAATAAAAGATTCACTATTTATTTATAAACGTGTCACATTAGCATTATAAATTATAAGATGTATGCGTATTTTACACTTTTTCAGAATTAAACTGATTACAACATAATGCGTAGAGATCTTATTCTTATTCTCACGCGCATGTATTTTGAAGATACAGTATCATACACTTTTGCTCCATTCAACAAACTACGTCCCCATAATATATTTTCTTGTACCAATATAATTCAACTTTAATATTCTTTTTTCATTCTAGGATTAGTCATATTTGTAGACTGACATAAATATTTAAAATAATGTAAAAATCCAGAAATATGAAATCAAACCATGCATGCTTATCTAATCTTATCTTGATATTTGAGCTTCTCAGTTTTTCTTTTTTATCAGATTTCATCCTTTGACTGTGGAAATCTAAAGATCATCCATGATCTATTAATTAATGTGATAAAGAATGAAGAATTACCAATTTGTCTATGATCAAATGTTTTAGGTATTTCTCTATTGATATATAGTTTAGAAAATAAACTTGACTTTTTGGCATTGGTGGTCAACAAATGTCATCTTCAAGTACTAGCTTTTGATCAAGTATAATTTGAGCATGCATTGTTTTAATTTAATTTAATTAAATTACAGTTGCGGTTACGATTAAGATACGAACTTTTATATTTCGATGTAATCACGGTTATGGTTGTCATAGCGTTAACATAGTTTTATTGTGGCCGTAATTTAAACTATGGGCATGTTATTTTTTTATATTATTTTCTGAGTCTATCTTTCATATTGACTTTGAATTTTTTGGCTCGAAGAAATAATTATTGTTTGTTGTCGTCATTGTGTTTCTCTGTTGGTGGTTTGATTTATTCGTCGATCTTCAAAAATTCTTTGATTTAATTTTTCCAATAATCATCTGTATACTATTGTTTTTTCAACTTCACTTCACAGCGTACACAAATTTGTTGGAATATGCCTGTGGTTTGTGTAAATAAGATTAAGATAGTGATTATATACACAAAAGTGTTACTTTTTATTTTTCCCTTTTTTGAAAAATGTGAATTTTGCCCCACTCCTTTTTTCTTTCACATACTTGAATTTGTGAACTAATGTAGCTTTCAAATTAAATGTTGAGTTGCTTAATGTTTGTCTTACATGGTAAAAACGTTTTAAAATTAATTGTCTTTTTAATTAGTCTAATGAAAAACATCAAGTTTTCACTTTCCTGCTTTGTTGAAAATTTGATAAGGAATTTGCAAACCAAATCATTGAATCAAGTTCAAAGTTATATCAAGATTAATTTTTTGTCACATTGAGAAAACTTTACATTCACATTTAATACACAAAGTGATCCTTTTCTTCTAAGGAGAGAACTCTATTTTGTCTTCACTACTTTCCATATAATTTTCCAATGATTTTGGGGGCACCCTTCCTTCTAATCAAAACCTCATCCTTTTCTTAAAGGATGGCCATATGATGACCCAAAATGAGCAAGTAATTATCTACTTAGATATATTAAATTTTTTTAATCATGAGAAAAAGATAAAAAGATTGATCAAAGAACAAACATTAGTGCCCCCACTTGATCACACATCATGACATAGATAAGTGTTTTAGCTTTTTATCTTTTCACTCTAAGGAGTCTTCATCATCATGTATTTGTGAAGCTTTCAATCATGAGAGATGTGTAAACGACAAGAGACATTATACTTTGAAAGGGAATGTTTAATAAGTAACATGTTCAATGCATTATCGAGGATCCCACACCCTAAAAATGTACTAATATATTCTTGTATTGTTGAGGGTCTTGGTCCTTTGCAATGCACATTATCAAACTGATTGTGTGCATTTCTTTAGTAAGACATTTCTAGTTAAACATTGGACTAGAGTTTTTAGTCATAGACAACTAACGGGGTGTGTATCTCATCTGTTGGTGCACAATGAATAAAGATGGTGACAAAGAGAATAATAGAATAACGGCGCAAAAGAGATGAGAGAATAAATGTTGTATTCTACTATTAATGATAGCTATTACAAGGCTATTTATAAGAAAAGAAAATCTTGCCACATAAGCCCTAAAACAGTAAACTTAGTGAACAAGTCTAAGGTACAAACAGTACAGTACTACAAAATACTAAAGTACCCTTACTACTAAACAGCTAAGCTAATGGGACCCAGACAGCATCTTCTGGTCAATACTATCTTCTGAGTAACCATCAGAAGATCAGTCCATCTTCTGAATATTGAATTACTCTTCAATACCATCCCTTAATTCATATTCTTCAATCAAAGCTGACAACGCCAATTCCATCCCTCAAGAGCAGAAATTGATCCGTCTTGATCGCCTTCGTCAGAACATCTGCCAACTGCTTCTGGGTGCTGCAGTGCACAACTTCTAATGTTCCATTCTGGACTTGGCTTCTCAAGAAATGATACTTAGTCTCAATATGCTTGCTTCTTCCGTGTCACACCGGATTCTTGGCAAGATTGATTGCAGACTTGTTATCAATCATCAGCTTTAGAGGCTTCTTCACTCTAATCTTCAGATCTTCTAATAGATTCAGAAGCCACACAGCTTGACATGCAGCTACAGCGCCTGCGATGTACTCAGCTTCACAGGTTGATAGAGCAACAACAGGTTGCTTCTTGGAACTCCAAGAGATAGGGCCTCCCAGAAACATGAACAAATATCCAGAAGTACTCCTTTTATCAACTCTGTCTCCACACCAATCAGAATCAGAATAACTCAATAACTCTGATTCTTCCTTTCTCCCAGAAGGAAACAATATGCCATATTTCAGAGTTCCCTTGACATATCTCAAGATTCTGACAGCAGCTTGGTAATGGGACCACTTAGGTTTACTCAGGAACCTACTAACCAATTCAACTGCATAGCATATATCAGGCCTGGTATTACACAAATACCTTAGAGAACCAACCAGCTGTTTGAATACCGTAGCATCAACATCTTCACCTTCAGAATCAGAATCCAACTTCTGATTCGCTTCTGACGGTGTAACAGCAGCTTTGCAATTCTCCAACTTGAATTTCTTCAGAAGTTCTAACTCATACTTCAACTGATGCAGAATGATACCATCTTCTGAGTACAGAATCTCCATCCCTAGAAAATATGACATTTTCCCAAGGTCTGTAATCTCAAACTCATTCATCAGCACCTTCTTGAACTTCATCAGATCTTCTGGACAACTCCCCGTAAGCAATATGTCATCAACATAAAGACACAACAGAATCATATTGCTTCCAGAATGTTGCACATAAACTCCATATTCCATCTCACACTTCTGAAACCCTTGCTTCTTGAAAAATGAATCAATCTTCAAATTCCAAGCTCTGGGCGCTTGCTTCAATCCATACAGAGCTTTGTGTAATTTGTACACCATCCCTTCCTTATTCTTTTTCACAAAGCCAGGGGGTTGTGACACGTATACCTCCTCTTGTAATGGACCGTTCAGAAATGCAGACTTTACATCCAGATGCATCAAGGACCAACCTCTGTTTGCAGCTAATGCAATCACCAGTCTGATTGTTTCATGTCTAGCTACAGGAGCAAACACCTCAAAGTAATCTAGTCCAGGTTTCTGAAGAAAACCTCTAGCCACTAGCCTTGCTTTGTGTTTACCAACTGATCCATCTGGCTTCAGCTTTACTTTGAAAACCCATCTGACGCTGATGGCTTTCTTCTTCTTTGGAAGTTCTGTCAGCTTCCAAGTTTTGTTTCTTTCTATAGCCTCAAGTTCTTCTTTCATGGCATTCAGCCAGACCTTCTTCTTGAGCACTTCTTCTATACTCACTGGTTCAGAATCTACTAACATGGCGCACTGAATGACCTCTCCTTCTGAGTCAACTTCTGTGTCTTGCAACATGTCAAAATCTGCAAACCTTCTTGGTATAGTTCTGACTCTTTGTGGTCGCTGAGCTACTTCAGAGTCAGCTACTCCAGAGTCACCACCTCCATGATCATCTCCAGAAGCTTGTCCTCCAGACCCTATGTCTTCAGAGTTTTCCCTTCCAGAATCATGACTACCACCAGACTCTGGATCATCATCAGAATCTGGATCAGAATCAGATTCTCCATCTGACTCATCTTCAGAAGATGCTTCATCTTCTGACTCGTCTTCAGAAGATTCTTCATCTTCTGACTCTAACTTTTCTTCAAAAGTTATCTCTACATCAGAAGTTGGTTGAGACTTTCTCCAATCTCAAACTTCTGATTCCTTCACAATGACGTCTCTGCTGACTTCAACTTTGTTAGTTTCTGGACAATAGAGCTTGTATGCACCTGTACTGTGATACCCCACCAATAACATCACTTTGCTTCTATCATCCAGCTTCTTCCTTCTAGCTTCTGGAACGTGTTTGTAACACACAGAACCAAAAACCTTCAGATGACTAACACTCTGCTTCTCCTTAGTCCACTTTTCTAAAGGAACAATTTCCTTCAGCCTCTTCGTTGGACACCTATTAAGCACATATGCTGCAGTAGCAACAGCTTCTCCCCATAGATTATGAGGAAGCTTCTTCTCTTTAAGCATACTTCTCGTCATATCAAGCAAAGTATGGTTTCTACGTTCAGCAAGACCATTGTGTTGAGGAGTATAAGGAGCAGTAACCTTATGCTCAATCCCATTATCATCACAGAACTTCTGGAATTCTGTAGAGTTATACTCGCCTCCACCATCCGTTCTGAGAATCTTTATCTTCTGACCACTCTGCTTCTCAGCCTTCACCTTGAACTTCTGGAATTCTGTGAACACCTCTGTCTTAAACTTGATAAGTGTTACCCACATCATTCTTGTGAACTCATCCACAAAAGACACAAAATACCTATTTCCTCCAAGTGAAGGTTCTGGAAATGGTCCACACACATCAGAGTGCACTACTCCCAGAGCATGCTTTACTCTTGGAGCAACTTCTGATACAAATGGCAATCTGGGTTGCTTGCCTTTCATGCATACCTCACATGACTTCTCAGGCTTCACAATCTTTGGAATGCCATGTACAAGCTTCTTAGAACTTAGATGCCCCAGGCTTCTATAGTTCAAGTGCCCCAACCTCTTGTGCCACAGCTTACTATCACCTTCTGAGCCTTCAGCACTCAGACACTCTGTTTCAGCTGTTTCTACATTCACCTTGAATGTTCTGTTGATTCCCTGTTCAGATTGCATAATCAACTTCTGATTGGAATCATACAACTTCAAGAGGTTGTTCTTCATAACAACTGAGAAACCTTTCTCAATGAGCTGACCCACACTCATCAGATTGCTTCTGATTCCAGGAACATACCAAACATCCTTGATCAGAACAGTCTTTCCATTCTTCACTTTGGCTTTGACATTTCCCATACCTTCTGCATATAGGTACTTATCATCAGCACATCTGATCTTTGTCCTCCTTTCAGAGTCAAAGTCTATCAGCCATTGTTTGTTTCCAGTCAAGTGATTTGAACACCCAGTGTCCATATACCACCATTCTGACGAACATCTTTTGTCCGACTCTGAAGCCATCAATAGCACAGGTTCATCATCTGATCCTCCTCTGGCTATATTTGCTTCTTCTGATCTCCTTCCTTTGTTTGCCAAACAGTCTCTAGCAAAATGGCCAAACTGTTTGCAACAGTAACATTGAACTTTCTTCTTATCCTTTCCCTTCTGATATCTCTTCTCATCAGAAGTTGAGGCTTCCTTCTGGAATCTATCACCACGTCTATGCTTCTGGTCCTTCTTGACAAAAGAAGCCTTCAGAGCTTGCTCAACTTCTCTCTCAGAAGTTCTCTCAGTCAGACGCAACTCTTGTGCTTCTAAACTGCTTTGCAACTCTTCTATTCTCATGGTTTCCAGATCTTTAGAATGTTCAATGGATACAACAATATAATCAAATTGAGGAGTAAGTGACCTCAATATCTTCTCTATGATTACTTGTTCAGAAAGAGTTTCTCCACAAACCTTCATCTCATTAGTGATCACAATCACTCTAGAGATATAGTCAGAGACTTTCTCATTGTTCTTCATGTTGAGATTTTCATATTGCTTTCTCAGGGATTGAAGCTTCACCTTCTTTACTGATACGTCACCACCGTAACACCTGACCAGTATATCCCACGCCTCCTTAGACGTCATAGCATCAGAAATCTTCTCAAACACATTCACATCCACACACTGATGAATGAAGAACAACGCCTTTTGATCTCTCTTGTTCGTTTCCCTCTGTGCTTCTCTTTGTTCTTCCGTTGCATCCGCTGCAACCGGAACATATCCTCTTGTGACAAGATCTAGAACATCTTGAGCACCAAATAATACACGCATTTGAATCATCCATCTATTCCAGTTTTTACCATCAAGAACTGGAAGTTTGGTATTCAAGTTGCTTCCACTCATCTTTAAACTTGTGCAGACAAAAACAGATTTCACTCACACTCACACAGTGTTTCCCAACCCACAAACAATCAAGAAAAATGTGATTCAACACAACTTTGTTTCCCAGAAACAAAATCAATCACACAGTCACACAAACTCACGTTCACTCGTGTTTCCCTGTGTTTGGAACCGGAGCTCTAGATACCAATTGTTGGTGCACAATGAATAAAGATGGTGACAAAGAGAATAATAGAATAACGGCGCAAAAGAGATGAGAGAATAAATGTTGTATTCTACTATTAATGATAGCTATTACAAGGCTATTTATAAGAAAAGAAAATCTTGCCACATAAGCCCTAAAACAGTAAACTTAGTGAACAAGTCTAAGGTACAAACAGTACAGTACTACAAAATACTAAAGTACCCTTACTACTAAACAGCTAAGCTAATGGGACCCAGACAGCATCTTCTGGTCAATACTATCTTCTGAGTAACCATCAGAAGATCAGTCCATCTTCTGAATATTGAATTACTCTTCAATATCATCAACATGTCACTAGAGACATCTTTGAATTGGAAAATTAAAAATGATAAATGGACATGAAACATTATTGATCTTGATATGTCAATATATTCCACAAAATAATTATTCTGATGAGACTTGAAGCGGAGATGATTAACAACGAAACAAACCAATTAATATGTTGTGCTTGTTACGAGTTAATAATAATGGATCATCGTGAGAAGAAAACATTCACTTTTGGTCAATCACTTACTTAAAAGACCAAAGACTCACCCAAACAAATAAAAAAGATATCACATATGCTTCCCATCAAGCGGAAGTTCTTTCATCCACATATTTGTATCATCGTTGACAAAGACCCTTACCAGGTCACAGACACTTCTATAGGACACGTCGCTTGACAATCACCATGTCAAAAAGACTTTTGATCCAACAAGTCGGTCCTTTACTTGAATCGTTAGCTTTGATACCACTGATGGATCATCTTGAAGGGAAAACATTCACATTATGTCAAACACTCACCTAAAAATCAAAGACTTAACCAAACAACTGGGGGAGGAAGGCCACATACTCACCTAAAACCTTAAGGCAATGGGTGTATGAATCCTCTCACTTCACTACTACAAATAATACATTTGCAAACCTTTCACCCCACCCAACAAAGAACTAAGGTATATTGTCAAGGTGCGCCACATTTTATTTGTTTTAAAATTAAGGATTAAATATATAAACTCCCTCTGAAATGTTAGCGAGTTTTGATTTTATTTCCTCTAAAAAAAATTGAATTCCCCCATTGTAATGTTAAAATTTCATGTCTTTATCCCCTCAGTTGACCAAGTGGCATAAAATCTTCAATTTTATAATTTTTTTACTATGAGGTGGTAAATCAAAATTCGCTAACATTGCAGGGGGTAAAATACATTTTTTTTGTTTGTTTTGGATTTTAAAAAAAATCATCTATTTTAATTTTTTAATTAAATTGCATTTTTTTGATATAAAATAATGTCCTTGTTTTGAATTTTTGCGTTTGCAGTGCTTGCTGTCACTCTCTATTCTTGACTGTCTTATTAAACCCCCTAATTAATATTTATCAAATTATCGTTTATTCATAGATGCTATTCTGAGAAACCTTACTGATTATGTACGTCATTGGGCCTTCCTTGAGTTTGAGTGCTGTGAAGAATTATATGCACAAATACTGAAATTTCGTCCAAATGCCTGATATGTACTACAATGAGGAAGGATATTTCATCCTCAAATTTAAAATGACGTAAGAAATGGATGCAGCGATGATGAAGGGCCCTTATACAATTTATAATATACATATGATATTGATGGAGTGGAAGGCTGAGTTATCTTTGGAAAGAGATATGATGTGTGCTCTCCCAATATGGATAAACTAACATGTTTGCCTCTCCATTTGTGGGGAGCTTGGAGCTTGGGAAAGATAGAAAGCGTTATTGGTAACCCTGTCAAACAAGCACATAAACAGCGTTTTTTTGGGCATAGACAGCGCTTTAAAGCGCTGCTATAAGTAAAGGCAGCATTTTGGATTAATATAAAAGCGCTGCTATATGTTCCCTTTAGGCAGCGCTTTGACTTAAAAAGCACTTTCTTATGCACCCCTTTAGCCAACGCTTTGGAAAGTACCCCTTTAGCAGCGCTTTCTCTTTAGAACACGCTTTTGGTTATCTTTTAGGCATCGCTTTAGACAACGCTTTTCTTTAAAAGCGCTGTCTATTCCCCACTTTAGGCAGCGCTTTTCCCCACTTTAGGCAGCGCTTTTCCCCACTTCAGACAACGCTTTTCTCTTTAAACGTTGTCTAATGTTCACGAAATTTTTAAATATAAAACTTATTTTCACTTACAGAAAGCGCTGTCCAATATATACAATATATTTTCACCATATTTTGCACCAGATTTGGCAGCTTCAATCCAATAAATATGCACCAAATTTGCATATACAAAAAATCTACATATATATATATATATATATATATATATATATATAATTGATGATATATACAACAACAACTTGAAAATTCTAAAATGCTAAATTGATGTTAAATCTACATATTATATCTTCGAGAATTTCTAAAAAACAACAACAATGAACTTGTTAGCTCTATCTTCTACATCTGCACCTATAACCTGAAACAAAACCAAAAGATTGAAATTCATACCATGATAAAACAAAACTTTATTCGAATTTATACTCAAAACTCGAAAGTTATACTCAAAATTCTCATCAATGAAGGAAAGACAATATACCTTACAAAATTCTCAACTCCATAATGAATTGACACCATTCCTCCATAAGTTCATTCAATTAATCTTTTTAGTAATGGGCACACTTGAATTCGTCAAAGTACTACATAATAATATAACATAGTATGTGATTTAGTTAAAACACTATACCATTTTATGAGAAATATTAAAATAATTCCTAAGTTAGAAATCCATATTGTGGATGGAATCTCTATTCGATCCAAAGAAGATTTTCTTTCATAAACCTCAAGATGAAATAACCACAAATTATACCATTACGCTGACTAGGACACTACACATGGAAAGAAAATACGGATATATATCAAGATATACCCCTTAACTTGTTTTATCAAGTATTATCACTAATATAATCAAAATTGTGAAAATATACCCGCACTCTAATCCATGTAATGTTGTTGGCTCTACTCTTTGGTACTTGAATATCTCTTTGTGATCGAAAAGCTTGCAGAATGTTATAATAACATATAAACGACTATTTAGAACAATCTCACATAGATAAATAAATATACACACAAATATTTAGAAAAGTCTCACTTACGTATCAATCATCATCTTCAAATCTGAGTATGTTGTCCAATCATTGTCTAACGAATCCAAATAATATACAATTTCTCTTACAGGATTAATCGTAACCAATAACCAGTGTCCACTGTAAGATTAAACAAATGTTAGATGGAAAGTTTCTACACAACGTCAAAAAACGAAAAAAATTATAATAGATGAAGCTAGGTTGAAAATCTAACCCGTTTCCAGTATTATATGGTAAAAAAAACAACGTTTATATATCTTTGCTGGCCAGAAATAAATCGAGTACATACACTATGACATCATCTGGTTTTGTTTTGATTAACCCTGCGTTGACAGTGTTTGGAGCTAAGAAAGCGAATCTTTCTTCCAATCCACGCGGACGCATCACTTTGTCATACAGAAACCTTAAATAAAAATATCATTAACATTAGACTATATTGATTGAAATGAGTAAATAAATTGTTCATTTAATTAAACAAAGTTGATCGGAGTATACCTGATGTATGTATCTATAACACCGAGGTCTAATTCCAAATGTTTAAAAACTTGATTCATATCCTCTTTACCAAATGCTTTCATGTATTCAAAACCAAAAATGTCTGCCTTCATAGGTATAAGAAGAGTACCACCATCCGGAATATCTGTTATTCCTAATAATGTTTGAAGGCATGACCTATACTAAGAAGTAGTTTTTTTGCAATCCGCGGTCTTCTTAGCTACAAGCTTTTTTTGTGTGGAAATGTTGCTAATTTCAGGCTCCTTACCCCTACTGACTTGTTCAATCTTTTTAGCATGAATCTAAATATCATATAATTAGTTAGGTGAAGTATAAGATCAAGAATTAACATTTTCTATGCATAAATATCATATAATTGTGCTATACCTCTTTTTTTGATGCAAATGACTCAGTTTGCCGCGTAATCCCCTTATCTTTTGATTTGGGTTTCGTAGGATTCTAACATTACCATGTAAAAAATGCGCGTAAAATGCTCGTAAAAACTTTGAATACCAAAAGGTTCATAATGGTTTTAAGCACACCTCATCATCTACGCGAATGAGGCATGACGACCATGTAACATACGCACCTATTGCCTCTCCCACCAATGTTGCATCTGAAACATCGTCTGGTATTGGTAATAACGCACCTCCCTCTAAAGTAATATCAATTGATACTTTTAAATATCCATCAGGGAGCGGTTGGTTGTGATGTACTTCTCCCAAAGTATTATGCACTTTTCCCTTGCCAGCCATCCGATAAGTCGGTGACGATAAATAGAGTTGACAGGGTGAAATGCCCTAAAACCAATAATAAATATGACATTGTTAGTGTGTGTGTGTGTGTGTGTGAGTGTATATATATATATATATATATATATATATGTCAATTAAATAAATTACACTAATTTAATTTCATAATAATATATATAATTACCTCGAAAATATTTGGTTGAACATTACAATTAATACTAGCTTTATCACTAGTATCTTTAAAACCTGAAGCTTCCCTTTCTGATTGATCTCTTTCTTTTTCCTTTCTCAATTCACGAACTTCAGCTTCTAATGCTTGCAACTTTGCCTGCAACTCTTTATTGCTAGGAGATTTTGTCTTTGGATTTTTCTTTTTCAAGGATGTTGGAGTGACCCCATGTCCCATACCCCTCACCCGACCGAAATACTCACAAACATCTAATGCTCGACTAAGTATGCTCCTGAAATCATTGCTTTCATCTGGAGATATAGACTTAGACAGATTCTCCTGAAATTCATATGAATATCGAAAAAGCATGAATATTATATGTTAATAAACTTTTGATTTAATTAAACAATTAATGTTATACTTACACATTTCTCAAAAATTTGTTGAACATCTTCTTTCACAACTCCATCCTTACCCATACGGGCAGCCTTCCACAAAACATGTTCCGGAACAGATGTTTCAGAACTATTCTCCTCTTTTAACTACACATTAAGACAAAAAATAAGATCAATTATGACTCATGATGAACAAGTATATTTATTGCAATTTATAGATACTTACTATTTTTTGTTGTAAGCGTGCATATCCCATACGCCCTTTTTTGTATGGATCCACGGGACTTGATACTCGTTGGTGATTTATGTCACTTATGCTCTTAAAAAGCGGATCTTTTCGTTTGGATTTAAAAGTATCCCATTCTTCAAGTGAAATCAAATTTGCATATATATCTGGATGCTTTGCATCAACAAATTTTTTTCGGCATCTCTAAGATACCAGTTTAATAAAAAAGTTCTAAATCCTCTTAGTCTTTTTCCGGCCAATTGAAGACAATAATCTTTTCTGGTATCATCAATGTTGAAAGACCTCTATGAAAAACATACACAGAGTGCATTAGTATAAGTAATTTAAAGACATAATCACAGTAAAAAACAAATAACATCAAATATGGTACCTGTATCTCACTCCACATTTTGTCTTTAGCGTCATCCAACTCCTTATTTCTCCAATTATCACAAGTAATTGAAACTTCTATTCTTACAACTGCACCAATGTAACTTGTCAATTGAGAACTGTTAGGCTCAATTAGTTGGTCATTCTCATTCCAATGCACATCATATTTTATTCCTCTATCTCTTTCACGAATGATTCTCTTCATAATAGTTATTCCTCATCTAATTTCCCTCTCCACTATATTAACGAATTCATCTCCATCATTAATAGAATCATCACGTGGGTGATCCTCGTTACTAGCCATCTAACCTGTAATAAAAAAACATATGTATCTAATGACAAATATATAATTCCAAATATCTAATTCCATAATCAATTGAGTATATAAAATGACAAATATATAATTTTATTGAATGACGGAATATATAACATTTTAGTATATTACCTCAAACCAAAACTCATGCCATTGTTTAATTCAAATTTGAAACATGTTAAACCAAGTTCACAACAAGACATAATCACACAAACCAAAACCTGGGCAGCCACTACACCAACCCTTACTAGTCGATAGAATTCTTTTCAAACAATCAAACACAAACGCGAAAACAAAGAGATGCCACAAATAAGTTAAGCTTCGCATTCAAAACAAATTGTTCAACAATGTCATCCAAATCTCCTTCAAAATAAATCAATCAATAAAACACAACATCAAAATCAATAATCAATTATGAACAAGTTCATGGTATATTCCAATTATGTTCAAAAGTGGAAAAAACAAGAATTAAACCATGGTTTTATCATGCTATTATTATCCGGGAAGCCGCTAAACAAAAACACTAATTAGTCATGTAACTATAGCAAAAGAACAACTAATTACCACAAGAGCTCACTTTATGATTTTCATATGGATATAATATAACTGGTCAGAACAAGTCATGTATCTTAAGCAGAAATAAGTAATCGAATCAACTATCATTTACAACATGGTTACAAAGATAATTTCATCCATATACAACATGCAAAGCACAATGTCAATGATACATTAAATTTCAAATCCAATTACCAATATACAGATAAGTTGAATATGATTATCACTTCACTAAAAGTTCAAAATGAATATTCTTTAACAAATAAAACAGCCTCACGAAAGGTCAATCAAGTCCATAATGGATCTTACATCATACAACAGCAAACAACAACAAGTCAATAAATATAAGGCGTAACTTTGCATGGTTAATCCAAAAGGAGACAAAACAACCCTTTTACGGTTAAATAGTGCATTCACAAAATTTGTGAATGTCTCGAAACAGAGGTAATCAAATTCAGTGATCAATTACTTTTAACATCGCATAATAACCATGTAAGATAAAACCAAGATAACCAACATAAAAAGGTAAATAATTTAATCATACATGCAACTGTAAAAAACAAGTTTTTACATCTATATCTAAATAAAGAATTAAGTATAAACTTCAAAATACTCTTTTTTATTCTAACATTTCAGCAGGACTCAAACTCAAAAGAAATTAACAATTAACAGTAGAAATACAATTATAATTCATTGAAAATTTCAAGTCAAAAAGTCAAAACAGCGTTATTCAATAATTCAAACAATCAAAAGAACTAAAATCAATGTTCACCATAAGAAGAAAAAACAACTCAAAAACGAAAAATTTACAATAAAAATATAAAAAAAATACAAAATTATGAGTTAGAGATCAAACTGTGAGCAACCGAATTTCACACAATGAACAAAACTTGGTTTTGCAGAAGATATAAATCCAGAAGATTGCAGAAGATTGCCTAAACCCAGAAGAACGCAGAAGAAAATAGAAGAAAGGAGATATAAACCCAGAAGAAAGGAGACATACCTCTAATGCCGAAGAAGAAGATATAAACCCAGAAGATTGCAGTTTCATTTTGCAGAAGATGAAAATCGGTGTCGTGGGTCAGATTAGGGTTCTTCGAATTTGCTAAAGGGATTTTCGTGAGAAGAAAGAAGAAATTAGCAAGTTTTGTGGGATTCAGAAGGGTTCGTGGATTCAGAAGCTAGGGTACAAAACAAATTCGTGGATTCAAAAAGCTAGGGTTTATCGTTTGGGAGAAGAAGAACGATAACATGGAGATTAGAAAGTAACGGTACTGATTATAATCTATTTTTTTAATTTCAATTTTAATTGAGTTTAGGCAGCGCTTCTGTAAAGCGCTTTCTAAAGTATAGATTTAGCAGCGCTTTCACTTTCTAGTTGGGCTTTAGCAGCGCTTTCTAAGTGGGCCTTTAGTAGTGCTTTGGGAAAGTGCTTTCTAATGTGGGCCTTTAGCAGCACTTTGGTAAAGCGCTTTCTAAAGTAAGCCTTTTAGCAGCGCTTTAAGAAAGCGCTTTCTAAGGTGGACCATTTAGCAACGCTTTTGCACCAATTTCGTATATACGTTCTGTGTTTTTTTAACTTATAACAACGCTTTTGGAAATAAACTTTGTCTATGGGGCGCTGCCTAAAACTCTTTTTGGCGTAGTGCCTATGTTCACAGATGAGTGCACAACGAGTAAGCTAAGAGTAACCTATGTCTAAATCTTGGTGGTAGTGGATGTGACACAGGAGCTGTGTGAAACGATCACCATCAAGGACATTGATGGAAATAAAATTCAGCAAAAGGTGGAGTATGAATAGAGGCCCCAATATTGTGATAAGTGTTAAAGGGTAAGTCATAAATCCCATAAAAAGAAGAAGCAGCCTATCAAGGAATGAAAGCCACATGATGCAAGCAAATGGATTGTAGTTAACAGGGGGTAAGAGACACAGACAAGCGAATTATGGAAGGAGGACGAAATTACCAGATAACATGTTCTAATGGATTTGGCTCCTTAGGGGTTTGTGATGACCCTTCAAAGGACCCCTTACTGAATAAATGATAATTTCATGGAATATTATGGGGTTTAATGAGACAACCAAGAATAGAGAATGGCAGCAGGCAGTACAAACGCAGAAATTCAAAACAAGAACAATATTTTATATCCAAAAATGTAATTTAATTAAAAAATTCAAATAATAATTGTTTTTATATTCAAAACAAAAAATTATTTTCCCATTACAATATTAGCGAATTTTGATTTACCTCTCATAATAAAAATAATAATAAAATTATTTATAAAAAAGTTCAATTTTTTTAAAACAATTTTCACGTGAATTTTAAAAAATAAAAAATAAAAGAAAATCCACGTGGATATGTCAAGTAAGCAAAATTGATGATTTCATGTCATTTGATCAACAGAGGGGCTAAAGACATGGATTCTTAACATTACATGGGGAAATCTAAAACTTTTTTTTACAGGGGCTAAAAACAAAACTCGCTAACATTACAGGGAGTTATGTATATTTAACCCTAAAAATAAAAACCAGAATATTCCCTCGATTTCTGATTATAACTGAGGAGAAAAAAAATTCAGGATATGCTCTGAATCCTAGCTAATGCTGTTTATGTTTTTATTTCTTTAAAAGTGGTGGCTTTCTTTTTTATTTGTAACTAAATGATATATTCCTTCGGTATCCATTATGACCGAGGGATTAAATAATCATATTTAAAAAAAACACTCGTTAAACAAATTTACCCTAAACCTAACTTATATGCAGCCGCCCCCGAACTTGTACGCCTCATTCATTAGAATGGAAAACAAAACAGAAAAATCTTCAATGTTACGTGTTCTTCTATCTTGAACCAAACATTTTTTCCCTTGCAGTCTATCTCGCATAATGTTGTTGTTGTTGTTGTTGTATTTTTGGAATAACCTTCCTATGTTGTCCATCAAAGAAAACAACATTGCTTTCCTCAGTTTTGACAACATTGAAAAATTTATTCTTAAACATGCTTTTTATTGCAAGCACAAAAAAAATGGTGAATGTTAAAAAATTCAAATGGAAACATGACATGTTACTTTCAATTTTTTATCATTCACATTTTTTTGCTTGAAACATATTACCTCGGTTTTTTAGTAAAACTGAGGGGTTTCCTTATTTTATTTTGAATTAAAAAAGAAAAACCTTTCCCCTCAATTTTAAAATAGAACTGAGGGGTTTTGTTATCCTGCTATAACAATGAATCTATGCCTACATTCATAAAGTAACAACACTTATGATATTGTCAAGACATCAATCCACAAGAAACTATCTACATCCACCGCTATATATATCCTGTTCTCTTTCTTGTGAAATTTTTTTCCATGAAAACATTTGTTAAAGCTAATGAAATCTTAGAACTTAAAGATGTTTGAAAAAGTTTACTGGCATGGATTGCAAGTGTAGAAAAAGAATTTTTCAATGGTTTCCACCGCTATATATCTTGTTCTCTTTACTTTAATATTTTGTGTAAACAATGTAGTTTCTAAACAAATTATTTTATTAATATTATGTGTAACAATGTAATGTGTATTTTAATATATATATATATATATATATATATATATATATATATATATATATATATATATATATATATATATATTCTCCTCGGTTTTAGTCATAAACCGAGAGAATGCATTTACTGGGGATCGAACCTATGACCATTTCAACTATCCCATTGGTTATTCAAAAACTGAGGGGTTAAGTAACAAGTTATTATGACGTCATTCGTTACCTCGCCTCTGTAATCGAGGTTAAATCAATTTCGCGTCCAAGGTTAAATGTGTATTTATAGTAGTGCTTATAAAGTATTCAACCTCCATTTTTTTAAGCAATATGGAACTTACACAACTCACACTTGTTTCTCAATCAATACAATCATTTGTTGACCAATCTTACCTTTAGGATGGAATTATAAGCTAAGATGATATTACTACTACATTTTTATCTCATTAACAAATGAGACAAAATTCACAGGAAGAATCTCAATATGAAGGTATGATTGTAAAGCTTATAATACATCTTCAATAATGAATGACATTATTAGGAATGTATTATAATATTTATTTGATGAGGTTTAAGTCAATTTGAGTCATGATTTTACTTTCTATTTAATTTTTAACATAATAAGATTTAATTTTTAACATATATAGAATTAATTTTTAACACAAAAAATTAATGAAATTAGGAACAATTAAATTTTAAATCCAATTATTTTAATTAAAATTAGTTAAATAATATTTAATTAATTATAACTATAATAAATAGATTGATAATTTATCTCGATATATTTGAAATAGTTTTATTTGTGACTGTCATATCTCAATTGTTGACTCTAAGATCCCACTTCATTTCCATTGAATTCAAAAGAGTTTAATCATGTATTTCTTGTGATTTGGGAAAAACTTGTCTCCCAAAGGATGAACTTATCATCATCATCATCATCATCATCATCATCATCATCATCATCATCATTGTAACACCCCAAACCTACCCATCGAATGTTAATAAAATCAGAGTGCGGAAAATTTTAATCATACAAGGGATGTCACATTTACTTCACCTAAACAACATACATGAGTCACAATTATATAGATATATAACACTTAGATCATGGATGAACTCATAACAATGTATTTCAATTAAACCAATTGAATCAACTTTACTTCTTTACTCAACAGAAACAACTTTACTTCTTTACTCAACGGAAACAACTTCAAATATTATTATTAATCACTTAATCAAGTATTCACATTATTCATAAACTTCAGTGACTTAAGCAACGACAACAATTAATAACAACATTCATCCCCCGAGTGCTACGTATCAGAGCAAGACCCTCTTGACTTATCAAATGGCAACCTAACGACTTCATAAAAATACTTCAACATCCACAACTATACTTGAGTACCTGTCCATTTTCTATGGTAGGGGAAACATCAGTAGAAGGGGTGAGACATAGAAAAATATAATCAAAAGTATGATAATCAATATATTAGATAAGAATCATACAAATATGCACCGCTCCGTAACAACAACAAAATGACAACTTAATAATTACATCGACTTAGTAACAGCAACAAGACAACTGCTTGATAATCACAACAACATAGCAACCACAACAACTTTAATAGCAACACTAATTTCAATCAACAACGAAATAACAACAACAATTAGACATATACAACTTGAATGTGACTCAACTGTACATATGCATGTGGACCCATAGAAGTAGAACTCCCAACTTAAAACATGTCAGGTTATCGAGGCATCAATAAGGCATAAGCCTTCAATTTAATTTTGCTAGTCTAGGCCAACGTGGTGAGCATAGCTCCAACTTAAAAATTTCCATTCCAGGCCAACTTAGTATGAAAATGCAGTGAATGCAACAATCACAACAACAACAACAATTAACATCACTACACAGCAACTTATCAACACTATACCAATAAAAAGGGTACTCAACGTCGCTTCAACACTGGCCAGAGGCCTACAACTTAATCAACAACAACACAACAACAACATAACAACAACATCTCAACGCGATTCAATAACAATTCATAGAAACGACATACTCACCATATATTCACCAGGATTCACGCCATAAGGCTACCCACTGAAACAATCAACACAAACAACACAACATTGGTCATAGGACCTATAATCAACAATGTCCATAAACCGGACGAATCAAATTACCCAGCAGTACCTGCAAGTCAGCATATTCCACATAATTTCGACAAAGCAATACAACCACAGTTATATACTAATTAATCTTAGTTACCCCGTCAATGTTCATTAAATTCCGGATAACTAATTATACCGCCTATTTCGGCTATTCGGCTATTCGGCTAATTCGGGATTGTTTTCAACCTTCTACTACTACAGATATTTATCTTAGCCTTTTGCTAATTATCTCTACCACTGATTAATTATTACAGACTTATAATTTTGCTAGACTACTATTCTACTAATAAAACTATTTCTTGCATTATTTCCTTCTGTTAGAATCCAACTTCCTAATACTAGCAACTCTTCTGATACTTATACTGCCAAATAATGATCTATGTTTTCTAAGCAATTCATCACCAAAATTACCACTAGTTACTCATCTGATATATATATATATATATATATATATATATATATATATATATATATATATATATATATATATATATCAGATGAGTAACATATACCCACCACTATTATTAAACTAAGTATTTTTGTTCCTGATATAATTAATATATACCTGGTGTTGAAACTACTGATTCCATTTATTCTGCTAACCCACAGCCTGCTAAATCAACTTCTAATTTCATGATCTTGAATTATATTCTTAATGACCAAAACATGTGCCAGAACCCAACATAAAAAGCAACTAGGTGGGCCCCAGGCAAGGGAGACGCCCGCCCCCACCCCCTAGGACCCCTGAGGCTCCCGCATCCTTCTTGTTAGGGGTGTTCCAGAACTTCTATTACTTGTATTTCAACACAGTGAAGGATAAATTTGATTTGATCGATTCACATGGCAACAGCAACAACAGAACAACAAAATTCCAACTGACCGATACATCATCAGATATTCACAGAATCACAATTTTCATCGCAAAAACACAGAATTGACAACAAATTCATACAACCCTAAATCCCACATAAAAATTATCATACACCTGATTATAGTAATCGAACCCCACCCTTACCTTGGATTGAAGATCACCTCTAATATTCGACCGAGTGCGAGCCTCTGCCCTCTTTGCCTTTTCCCAGCAAATCCTCGGTCGATTCCTCTTCTACTCAAAACCTCGTTCCTCTTTGTCGGCAACTTCGTTTCACGATCTATTTCCAACAACTTCCCAAAACCCTTGTTTCTTTGTGCTCAGCAAAACCTAATATATTTTTCCTTTTAATCCAATAAATCAAATAATAATAATATCATTACTATTATTTCTTAATGGGCCTACTAATCGTACCCCTCCACATCGTTATATATACCACACCACAACTAAACCAAATTAAATAATAATATTATTACTAATATTATTTCCTCGACAAAAATCAACTTATTAGTTCTCCGATTAACCGACTAAATAATCCAACTTTAACTTAATAATTCTGATAAACATACCAATCCAATTAGCCTCTTAAAATAATACCGATAAATTCAATTTCAACTAAATTCCGATAAATAAATCCTTAATAATTTAATTAAATAATTAATTAAATTTGGGGTGTTACAATAATCGCATTCATCAAAGCATGAAGAGATCTACATGCATCATTTCATATCACTAACCTCAAAATACAAAAGATATATGTTGTTTGTTTGCTTCTTTCACAAGGTAGGTGTGTTGGATCAAGGAGCTAAAGTAATTGATTTAATCAGGGTGTGGTGTCTTTCAAAATGATTCAAACTTCTAAGTATGAACAAGATATTTCCCCTCACCAATATTCAAGTTCAGGCGTACTTCAATTCAAGATCATCAACCTCCAATTCATTTGGTGCACCAAATTAGGGTTTTGACAAAACTACTGGAATGTTGAATTTTTTACCAAGACATGATCTAATGGTTTAAAACATGATTCAAAGTTCGTATATGCTTCCTTATAGCCCACTCATATGTCTCAATTGACTAAAGAAGCTTGATCCATTGATATTGGAAGGTTTGGAATTCATCAGATGAAAAGTCAACTACTCAAAGTCAAAGTTTGACTTTTAAGATTTTTGGTCAACAATGGACTTCTCAAGTCAAGAATCCTTAAAATATGGTTTGTGGATTCATTTGATCAAATTTAATCAAGAAAATCAAGAAAAAGAATCAAAGATGAGAAATTAGGGTTTTGAAAATTTCTGAGTACAAAATTTCCATGTTCATCTAGCTTACTTTACAAGCATGTAACTCCTTCCTCAAGCAACCATTTTTCATGCCCAAGGGATGTACTTAAAGATGACATTTCTTACTTCAATATTATGGAAATAATCAATAAAAAGTCTCATAATAATTTGAAGTTATGAAGTGATTAAGTTGGTGTCAAGTGATGAAATGTCAAATACCTAGAAATTTTTCTAAGTGTCAAACAACTTATTTCTTCAATTTTGATGGCTAGTTTTCTCCAAGATGCAAGTTGAATTTCTTCAAGTGTTCAACTTGAAAGTTGTAGAGGGTAATCTCATCTTTCCAAAGACCCCAAGAGCATGAATTTATCTTACTTGAGCACCAAGTTTCGAAGAGATGAATTATCCATGTTAGAGTGGTTTGTATGCCCAATTCCACGTTCATTTCCATGTTCAAAAACCAAATCCAAACACGTGATCTTGCTTTCGTAGGCCATGTTTCTTCTAAATATTAACATAATTGATGTTTTACACAAGTCCATGGTGCATTACCCAAGTGTATAAGGCTTTGTTTAAGCTTCATTCCATTTCTGATCTAAAGTCACCATTGCCAATTTGAAAAAGAAGCCCTTTAATCAAAGAATCTTGCTTGGAGCCTTATAAAAGGGTTTTGATCTGATCAAACTCCGTCTTGAACCTGATGAAGCTCTCTTTCTTGCTTCCTCATCCCTAACAACCACTCTAAAAAGCCAAGCTACACCATTGGAACCATAATATACCTTTAACCAAATTTTGAGCCAAGATCAAATTAACTCTCCATAAAGCTCTTGCTTTTGATTCTTGCTTCATTGGTAACTTCATGTCTAGCAGCAACATTTTGTTGCCTGGGAAAAAAAGGAGTCAAGTATTTGAAATCTTGTCCAAAATTATCATTGAACTCAAGAATGAATTAATGGTTATTTTGATTGACAGAAATTCTAATATGATTGTTAAAAGGTTGAAGAATCCTCTTAAGTAGGTTCGTTCATGTTAGTTGGATTGAGAAAATAAAAATAGTTTTTATGTTAAAAATTGTATTTGTCTGTCTGCATTTTTTTAGTGCGCACATGTATAATTACATTTTCTTTGTTTAATTTTAAATATTTATATCCATGTGGCTTGAAGTTATTAAATAAAAAACGATGTTTAAAATATATTATAAGTGTGACATCAAACTAATAATAATCATATAAATTATATATATATATAATAAAAATAATAATAATAATAATAGGCTTAAATAGTCTTTTGGTCCCTGTAAGTTGGCGTATTTTTTTTTTATTTTCGTTCATGTATCTTTTTTTTCTTGGAAATGATCCCTGAATGTTAAAATCCTTTTCGTTTTCGTCCTTAAAATTGAAATCCACAGGAAAATTGCAGATTTTCCTGTGGATTTTCACTTTAGGAACTAAAATCAAATGAAATTTAACATTTGAGGACTTTATCCCAAAAATAAAAATACAGGGACGAAAAACAAAAATACGCCAACTTACAGGAACCAAAAGACCATTTAAGCCATAATAATATATAAAGTTAGAAATAAAGGTATGTACATTTTCAAAAATAAAAATAAACGTGTGTTGTTTGAAGGTGCTAATAATATTTCTATATGTTGAAAATTATAAATAGATATATGTAAAAAATAAGATTATATGTATATCAAATCATACTCAACCAATGAAGCATATAATTAACTATGCATATCTTGTCACCAATGAGACTTTTTTTTTAGTGGAAAGTTGAACATGAATTTTTCATGTGAAAGATTTTTTTTAGTAATACAAAAAATTAATGAAATAATTTTTATAAAGAAAAAGATAGTGAAATTAATACTAATTACTACTTAGAGTAAGATGGTATTTATTTACTTTATAAAAATTTGAATTTATTACTTATATATCCCTTTATATATAAATTATTGACTTTTTAAAAATTAGAAAAGTAAACCACCAAATTTCATAGCAAAATATATCATGCCTTCAAAATTTTGTCGAAGAGTATATATAATATGGCTTATAATGACATAAATAAAAATAATACTTAGAGAGTGAAGATATTGTAGAAATGTTTTTGGCTACAAATGGCTCAATAAAAAACATGAGACATACAGTGATTCTATTAAAAAACAGGATTGCTCAGGTATTTTAGAAACCATAATTCATGTATTAAGAGAATGTGATATAATTAAAAGTACGTGGATCTTAACAATTTTAGCTGAACACTATGGGGAGATTTTTAATACTAATCCTCAAGACTCAATGCACTATAACTTGTAACATAAGCTAAGACATTATGAGCAAGATGGTTGGAAGGATCCTAACAATTTTAGCTGAGCATTGTGTTATAGAATTGTGGAGTGTATATGAAGGTTTGCATTTAACTTTGTAAAAAAGTTTTTAAAAGTTGGAGCTCCATATTGATAGTAAAGACGTCTACAGTATTCTCCTAAAAGATGATGGTAGAATGGGATTGAGCAGCAGTTTGCTTCATTGAACAAAACATTTGTTAAACAAAGATTGAGAAATTCGTATTAGACATATTTATCGATAAGTAAATAAGTGTGCAACATGATGGCTAACTTGGGGTCATGAAATTAAGTATGTATGTATTACTATGAAGACCATCCTACTGAGTTGAGTATGGCGCTTCAATCATATATATATACTACTCTTATGTTATTTCTTCTAGTATCTAGTTTCTTTTCTTTGGATCTTGACCCTGTTGTATCTCAAAAAAATACATGTTATGTTCAAGAAAAAGAAGGAATTTATTCTCTACAACCAAACTCATTTTTTTAACCTTATGCAAAATAAATCATTATGATTCAATATGTTATAAAAAAAAACACAAGACAAAGTTTTGCAAATATTTAGGCTACAATAATTTCAAACAATAAACTAACATTTAGCTTATGATCGTGAGAAGAGAAATATAGAGGGTTTGTAAAATTGGGAGAAGGTTTGTTTGCAAACATCGATCAACTTAATTTGATATTTTCTTATTTGTATCGCAAATAATTATATTTTGTAATAAATTTAACTATTTAATTTCCTCAAATATTTTATCCATTGCAAAATCAATAACTCTAATAATTTTAGATAACATTAAAATAATTATATAGATATGCATATGGAATAATACAAATACTATTTATATAGCAACATCATGCTAATATTGTGAGGAAATACATCCCTAATAGTTAGTGTAAAAATGATTTAAAATTACATGATCATATCATAATATACTAATTAGAAGATCACACACACTATATTTCAAATGATAAATTCAACATGTAAATAGTTCATTGGAATAACATTGGCTACTCATGTTCAGTGATTGATAGGATAGGTTGGATCATATTTTTATAGTTATATTTTTTTGAGGTTGTTATCGTTTTTAACTACTTAAATTCTTTTTATAAAAGTGAGTAGCATATGAAAGAGAGAAAAGGCATTCAGTTTTTTTTATGAGATGAGCGAGCATGCAATTATAAAAAATAATAATGTGAAAATTTATTACAAATGATCAAAGTAAGAGGTTATGATTGAACTTGTTAATTAAGTTTATTAATTTTCTTAAGTCACTTTGATTCTATAAAAGAGTAGTTGAAATTTTACTTTTTTTTGTTTCAACACAATCACTTAACAATACATATTCAAGAGAGTAAAAATAAAAAATAATATTATAGAACATTTTAATTTGAAAAAAAAAATTGATAAATCTAAAGACAGACAGATAAATCTAACATATAATTATATCAATCTTAGTGGTATCAATTGTATATTTAGTGGAAGACATAAGTTACAAAGTGGAAAAGTATGGGAGACATTCATACATAATATCTATTATAATATATAAAAGAAGAAGCTCATATTCTCAAGCTACAATTTCTATTTTACTTGTGTCACATCATCTAATACTCTCATGTGGCACATCCTAAAATTAATTTTTACATTTAAAAATGCTTTATACAATATGTATTCTTTATTACAGATCACAGATTCGAACTCTCTCAAAGTACTTGGGCTCTAGTGGTAAAGAAGCTTCCACTAAGGATGAATCATTCAGGTACTACCCGAATTCGATTCTTGGTGGAAACAAGACTTGGCCAGATTAGTCAATTTACTATGTGGATCGGAACTGATGGCTAAAAAAAAACAATAACACTCATATTTCAAATGAAAGAAGCGAATAATTTTATATAATGTCTCTTAAATAATTTTATATCTTGCAGTTAACCCCTGAGAGAACTTTCCCTCAGCAATGGTCATTTTAGGGGGAAGTTTCACCGGTCAGCTGACAGTTGGGTCGGTAAAAAGAAAATTCGATGAGCTGATTAACGTCAGCTCAAATCTAGGCCCTGCCCTCATAAAGTTCTGGGGAATGTCTAATCCCATCACTTTCTACCTCGAGGAGCTTCCCAGGGGATCCCCTAATTCTAACATCCCGCTGCTCGTTCGGGCTAGAATGGAAAATTTTGATGTTGACATCATGTACTCCCTACTATTCAAGACTCTCCAGCTCGATGACTCTCACCTGACCCCCTACGTGGGATCCGATCTCCAAGGCTTCAACGGTACCACTACCAAACCTTGGGGCTATGTCGAATTGCTCGTCACCTTCGGGGAGAGGGAAATAGCAAGACAAGTCAAGATTCATTTCCTTGTCATCGATTTCCCATCTCTGTACAACTGCATCCCGAGTCGACCAACATTAGTGGAGATGACCACAATACCCTCTACGGTCCACCTCAAGATGAAGTACTACAACAAGAGTGGCCATGTTATCACTGTGCAGAGCGACATCGAAACTACGAGAAGATGTTTTGATACAGCAATTAAGGAGCTCCACTCGATCTCCACCAGCAAGCACCCCCAACCAACTAACAAACAGGTACAGGAGGAACAGAAGCCTCTCCCTCGTGTTGGATTAGTCGACCTCGACACACGCTTTACCAAAAACGAGCTAAAGAATTGGAAGGAAGGAGAAGCCCATTCATCCTGCTTGCCCCATTCCTGACGGGGACTTCGAGCTCATCCTCCTAGGTGACAACCCTGACAAAGGCGTGAAGATCGGAACAGGACTCCCCGACTTGGCGAGGAAGCAGCTCAAGGCATGCCTTAGACAGAATGCCGACCTATTTGCATGGTGCGCAGCTGAGATGCCTAGACTCGACCTCGAGGTCGCCTGCCACCAACCGACCATCACCTCTGCCGCTAGGGTAGTATTTCAATATAGGTGTAGGCAGTCTCCCGAGAAAGTGGAGGTTGCTGAAAAGCTGTAAAAGACCTCCTAGAGGTAAATTTTATTTATGAGACCAAGTATTCAACTTGTCTCTCAAATGTTGTACTTTTCAAAAAGAATAATGGAAAATGACGTATGTGTGTTGATTATACTGATCCTAACCTGGCATGTCCCAAAATTGCAAATCTGTTACCTAACATTGATAGGCTGGTCAACAACTCGACTGGCTATAAACTTTTATCATTTATGGATGCATATTCAGGTTACAATCAAATACCGATGGCAAATAGCGACAAACAATGCACGAATTTCATGACTGAGTCGGGCAATTACTACTATAATGTGATGCCCTTCGGTCTGAAAAATGTCGGGGCAACCTATCAACGAATGATGAATAAAGTATTCCACGACGAGATCGAGGACACCCTCGAGGTCTATATGGACAACCTGATCGTGAAATCACGAGAAGAGGTCAACCACATGGCTCACCTCAATAGATTTTTCGATCAGGCGAGGAAGTGAAAAATGAGGTTCAACCCGGAAAAATGCACCTTCGAGGTACGGGCAGGCAAGTTCCTCGAATTTTACCTGACAGAACGAGGAATTGAAGCCAACCTCGATAAATGATGAGCATCTTTCGAATTCCCCACTTCGAGCACAAAAAAGTCAATCCAAACTCTTAACGGGATGCTCACGTCGTTATCTCGCTACGTGGCAAAATCAGCCTAGCACGCACTCCCATTCTTTAAGCTCTTGTACAAAGAAAAGACGTTCAAATGGGACGACTAGTGCGAACAAGCTCTCCTCCGTCTCAAACAAGCTCTCTCGCAGTCACCAGCCTTGTCACGACTAGAAAATGGGGAAATGCTATATCTCTATCTAGCCGTCTCGGCCAAAGCCATCAGCGCAACTCTCATTCGAGAAACCCCTAACGTGCAGAAGCCTGTATATTTCAAGAGCAAAGCTCTTCAAGGACCATAAGTCAGGTACCAATAGATCAAGAAAGTGGCATTAGCATTTATAACCTCAGCAAGAAGATTAAGATACTACTTTTTTTTGTGTGAGGATAGGTTAATCCCTTTAAAGATTTCACTTTTTATTAATTTTGTGTGCTTCTGTCTTATTCTTTGCTCTTCCATAAATCCAACCATGGAAAAATTCTCTGTAGTATCGTAACAACTAGTATCAGAGCCATTTGATTATTTTTGCTAATTTTATTTAACGAATGTATTATTCACATGAGTAGTAACTTTTTTGTGAATAGTGCAGGATTTGGTCGGCGTTACCAATTTTTGACAGAGGTGTTCTTAAACACATAAATTTGCAAAAAAGTTCAAAGATGATCATGAGAAAGACAGATTCGATTTGGAGTAATATATGGTTGCACAAGAAGGAAAAGTGAAAATAAAAAAGTTTGATGGTGTAGACTTTACCATTTGGAAGATGTAGATCATGATTATGTGTATGAGAAAAAACTACATCAACCTCTCATGGAAAAGAGCCAAATTCAATAAAGGAATATGGGGTTAGCAATTGTCGTTATCTTGGAATGTTGCTTATAACATTGAAAAGGAGAATACCACCACTAGTCTTATGAAGGCTATTCCTGTCATGTATAAAAAGCCTTCAACATTAAATAAAGTTCATTTGATGAAAATGTTGTTTACAATTCGGATAACAAAAGACGCGTCAATTGCACAACATATCAATGAACTTAATATTTCACAACCCAACTGAGATTAGATGGAGTCAAATTTGAGAATAATGTATGAGAATTGATATTGTTGTCTTCCCTACCAGATAGTTGGATTGCTATTGTACCACATGTGAGTAGCTTGTTGGGAAGTACAAATATGAAATTTGATGATGTTCATGATTTGGTTCTCCATGAAGAGATCCGACAAAAAGAGAGTTGGGCGAATCATCACCCTTTTAAGTATTACATATACAGACGAGAGGAAGAAATTCAACAGATGATATGGAGATGGTAAATCAAAGGACCAACGATCCAAATCTAAAAATCATTGTAGTTTCCATAATTTGAAGACTATCGAATGTTGGAATTATGGAAAAGAGGGGCACTGCAAAAATTAGTGTAGAATCCCATCAAAGAATCAAGAGGCAAAAGATGAAGCAAATGTTACTTCGACCTCAGGAAAAGGTGATGCTTTGATATGTTCTTTGGAGAATATGGAAGAGTCTCGGTTGTTAGACTTTGGCGACTTCTTCCATGCTACTTCCCAGAAAGAATTTTTAAGAATTATGTCTCTGGAAACCTTAGAAAAGTTTACCTTGATATAGAAAAATGTTGTGAGATTGTGGGCAAAGGTGAAGTAAAGATTAAGTTAAATGGGCCTGTATGGGAAATTAAAAATGTTAGACAATATTCCGACCTGACAAAGACCTTAATCTTCGTAGGCCAGTTGGCAAGGGAATGCTACACAATAGTCTTCCATGATGATAATTTTAAAAGGTAAAGTGACGATTGCTCGAGGTAAGAAGAGTGGAACTCTTTTCAAGATAGAAAAAGAATGTTATTTGATTGGAGTGGCAACAAATGAAAGCACTAATCTATAAATGAAAACTACCAAGTCTTCATTCAATAGAAATTGACATGTGTGAAGACTATATACTTGGAAACTAGAAAACAGTCAACTTTCAAACAACTGGAGGAACCCCTTAAAAATAGAGGCTCGAGCTTATTCACTATGATGTTTAGGGTCCAACAGCTATCTCATCAATTGGTGGAAAGAATTACTTCGTGACTTTTATTGATGATCACTCTAGGAAGGTATGAGTATAATTTTTGAAACATAAGTCTGGAGTATTTGAGGCTTTCAAAAGATTAAAAACCATGATAAAGAATGAGACAAGATTGAAGATCAAAAATCTCATAACCGACAATGGTGGTGAATATGAAGACACGAGATTCAAGAAGTTATGTTATGAGTATAAGATCAAAATGGAAAGAACTATGCCAAAAACTCCCTAACACAGTGGTTTAGCGGGGCATATGAATAGAACATTGACTAAGATAGCTATAAGCATACAGTTTTGGGAATAAGTAGTCAACAAGTCAACTTACTTCATCAACCGAGGTCCATTGATTCCATTGGAGCACATATACTAGAAGAGGTATAGAGTGTAAAAGAGCTATAACTCTCACATCTTAGAGTTTTCAGTTGCTTAGCATATGTCACATTAGTGATAAAGGCAAAAATAAACTCGATCCTGAATCAAAGAAGTGCTTTTCATTGGTTATGTTATGGATGAATTTGGCTATCGACTATGGGATGATGAAAATAAAAAGATGATCTGCGATAACAATTTTTTTCTTTTGCGCAGTTGGTTCTTTTTGTTTTCCTTTTTCTCTCCAGTTTTTGGCAGCCTATTTTTCTATCAAAACCCCCCTCACTATGAATGAAAATGTTGATTTTATACCAAAGCATTAGGGTTTTTCGTTGTCAGACAATTGTTGCCTTTGTTGTCAAGTTGTGTATGTAGTGTGTAATGGTGAATTAGTGGAGGTAGTGGAGGAAATGGGTAAATGTGAAAGATGGTGAAGGTGAGAAACGTGAGAGAGAGAGAGGGATGAAAGAGGGACGCTATTTTTTTCTTTTTTCCTTTTGTGATGAGTTGGAAACAACAAAAAATTAAAAATCAAATAAAAACGGCCATTCTTTTTTAAATCCATATATTAATAAATAATACTAAACAATGCAAGATTAAAATTAATATGTTGTTGGGATCAATTAATAATGAAAATAAGTAAGTCGACTGGGAATATCCTAACGTACAAGCACAGATAGAACAAATCAAAATAGAAAAACGAGAATATTGCGATGATACGTGCAATGACAGCTAACCAAACACGATACTTATCAACTTCACAATAAATAAAAATTCACAAACAACTCGGTTTAACCGTTTATGCAAAATTAGTCAGACTTGATACTTTGAAATAAAATAAAGAAACATGCTATTTTTTTGAAAACTTAAAATACCTGGAAAAAATTAGGATGATACAGACGTGATCTTAAATGAAAGAGTTATGTACAAAGATAGACACAACACAATCACCAATAACTCAAAATTAAGTGACTCTACGTATGTAGAGGCGGTCGATGTTCTTGAAAGTCTCGATGTTGAAAGTTCCCAGTTAGAGGAATCAATAAAATTAAGTATCACATAACCGTCAAACATACAAGAGCACCTAACTCTTACTCCTATATCGAGAAGGTCTGCTCGACCTCATGTTTCCAATAAGATATACATGGACTACATGTTGATGACTGATGGAGGCGAGCCTGAAAATTATAAAGAAGCATGTTAGACTACAAATGCTAGTAAGTGGGAACTTGTGATGAAAGGAAACATGAAGTACCATGATGGGCGTATTGAGTAAAGGAGGACCATGATGTCTCTAAGCGATACAAAGTTCGACTAGTAATAAAAGGATTCCAGCAAAAGGAAGGAATTAACTACACTAAAATTTCAGCTTTGATTTAAAAGCTCAATACTATCACGTCTGTGTTAAGTATTTTTGCTAGTGAAAATCTCCATATTAGCAATTAGACTTGAAGACCACATATATTCATGGAGACTTAGTTGAGGAGATATACATGCACCAACCTGAAGGATTTTTAGAAGAATGGAAAGAGAAATTGGCGTGCCAACCTGAAGGATTTTCAGAAGAGCCTATATGGCCTAGAACAAGCTCCAAGAAAATGCAATATGAAGTTTGAAAGCTTCATGCACAAGGAAGGTTTCAAGAAATTATATCCTAACCATTGTTGTTTCTTCAAGATATATAAGTCCAATTATATCAATTTGTTACTTTATGTCAATGATATGTTGGTACCAGATACAAATGTGAACGAGATCAGAAGCTTAAAGATGTAATTGTCAAAAGAGTTTGACATGAAAGATTTAGGTCCTTCAAAAGGATCATTACTATGCAAATCAAGAGAGATATGCAAAAAGAGTTTTGTAGTTATCTCAATTAGAGAATATCAGTCATGTTTTGTAAAGATTTAACATTGCCAATGCCAAACCAGTTAGCGCACCTTTGACAAGTCATTTTCGCCTATCTAAGGATCAGTCACCTAAGACTAAGGAAGAAAGAGAATTTATGGCTAAGATTCAGTATGCTTCAGCCATTGAAAGTTTTATGTATGCAATAATATGTATGAGGTTAGACATTGGACATGCACTAGGAGTTGTTAGCAAGTTTATGTCAAATCCAAGTAAAGCTCACTGGGAATCAGTTAAGTGGATTTTAAGGTATCTATGAGGCATTACTAAGAAATGCTTGTAATTTGGCAAATGAGAAATAAAAGTACAAGGTCATGTTGATGCAGACTTTGCCGGTGATGTTGATCACCGAAAAAGTACACTCGACTATATATTTGTTGTTGGTGCTGGAGTAGTTAGTTGGATATCAAGGATACAAAATATTGTTTCTTTATCCACTATACAGGTCGAGTATGTAGCAGAAACAAAGCCAACAAAGAGTTGATATGGCTTCAAGGAATGTTAACATAGTTGAGTTTTATACAAGAGAATAGTGTTTTGTATATTGATAGTCAGGATGCAATAGATCTAGCAAATAATTCAACATTTTATTCGAGACCAAAGCACATTGCTCTTCATTATCACTTCATCAGATTTTTGCTGGAGGAGGAGGTGTTAACATTGAACAATATTCAAAGAAGTGAGAATCCAGTAGACATGTTAATAAAGGTGGTGACAATCGCCAAATTAAAGTTGTGCCTAACTTTAGTTGACCTGCTAGAATAACAGATTAAGAAAGGTTGTTGTATGACCAAGATATGAAGACTGATTGAAATCAGATGTCTTCAATTGAGAGAATGTTGATCAATAAGAAGAGAGAAAAGAAGGATAAACAAAAGAGATAAAAAATAGTAAATTGAAATAAGAAAAGTTATGAAAACTTTGAGGACATGTTAAATCATAACCATTTATTTTTCTTATTTTATTGATTAAAGTCATAATTGTTTTTATTTGTAATAGAACAGAGCAAAAGTTCCAATAAATATTTTGTGCAACTGAATTCTGAGGTTTTTTATGAGATGTTAGTCGCTTTATAAATTTTACTTTTTACTAAATTTATATGTTTATACATTATTATTCTTTGCTCTTTCAAAAATTTGACCATGAAAAAGTTATTCGTAGTTTCCTAACAATAACCACCTATCAATTATATTGTCATAGTGATAGTAATCACAAAGAAAATTGTTTTAATGTGTAAAACTATTTTACACTTTCATTATACTAATTTTAATCTTTACAAAAAAAAATAAGAATGTCTATTAATAGTGTAAAATATTTTTATATTGTTAATCAGTGAGTAATATGTATTCAAATCACACTTTTATTTTTAAAATAATAATATGACATAGATAAATGATAAAATCCTATTAAGTGATGGTGTAAAACTATTTTATACCGTCAATGCACTATTTTTAATCTCTACAAGAGAAAAAAAAAAGTGGACTAACAGTGTAAAATATTTTTATGTTGTTAACCAATGATAAACGTGTATCTTGCCAATCACAATTCTTTTATATAAATATTGACATGACATAGCTAAATGATAAAATTCTATTAAATGATGATGTAAAACTATTTTATACAATGAATACACTACCTTTATACAAACAACTTCTTTGATATATCTTAATTAGCATATTCTTTTGGCCCTTTATATGCAGTGGAATTTGAATAATGTAGAATAATAATCACCTTTCCCCTCTATTCATCTTCAATCTATACCTTAAATCTAAGAAGAGGTTAATACTAGCCTCGAAATCTACGCTACATATATATGCATCCAAGATCAAGCTCTCCCACAAACCTTTAAATTTTTTCTATATTCCTTTTTATTATTAAAAAAATAGTAAAATTAAAGGTAAAGTTTACAATGATTAATTTTTCATCATTCTTCGAATCTTTGCAAGGATCAGATTAATGTGACTACGTGAGGACCCATATGCCTCCTTATTATTTAACTGGTCAAAGTTATTTCAAATAGTGCTTTCTCAATTATCATTACTATTTTTTTCGTTTAAAGACTTTTCAAAAATAAATTGTACTCTATGAGTACAATCAGAAACTGAATACAGTTCAGGAAAGTTAACAGAAAAATATTAATTAACTGGATTAATCCTAATTTTATGTTAGTCAGTCACTATTATATGTATATAATATTTATTTTGTAGTAATTTAATTATCAGACTTTCATCTTAAAAATAAATAAATAAATTATCGTAGATTCGAATATATACATTATAAAACTTTCAACTGAATTGACTTAATAAGATTTACCGAATAGTTTTTTTAATTGAGTAGTTTTTTATTGTGCAACTTATAGCATGATACAACTTACATTTATATATGTGTGCTACAGTAAAGAGACCCTAGCTTCCTTTCACTCATATCAATAAGAATAAAATGGGGTGATAAAGTAAATCTCTCATATCAAATCCCAAAAACAAGAGGAATATACAAAGCAAAAATAAAAAAAATTATATAGAACATATTTTTAAATTGTTGTTAGAAAGTAAAAATGCATGCAGCCGCATTATTGTTGACGCGGTAGTCTCTAAAATGATATTAAATCAAATTATAATTTAAATTAAAATTACGTTTGCAACAACATCAAAAATTATATTTAATATTTTTGATAATATTTACCAATTTTGAAAATATATATATATATATATATATATATATATATATATATATATATATATATATATATATATATATATATATATATATAATATTGAGAGGTGAAAAACATGATAGAAAGTGGATAGTCAAAAAGTAAAAAGAGTGATAATAAATGTGATACAGAAAATGTTTAGAGGGATGGAAGAAAAAACAAAATTGGGATGAGTTATGTATGAATAAATGAAATGGGAACAGAAAAGAGTGTGGATTATAACAGTAAATATCAGTTGTGTTTCCTTTATTTGGCAACACAAAAGGTTTTTAAAAAAGGATTGTTGGAAATTAGATGAGATTAATAGAAGAGAGAGAGAGGCAATAATGCTATGAAGGATAGGAGACAGAGAGTTGCTTTTTGGGTACTTGGGGAATAAAATGCTGTCTCTCTACGAGGATTGGCGTGGAGAGAGAGTTTCTGTGTTTTTTTCTCTTTAATCTTTATCACTCTTTGCACTACAAAATAATCAATCTAGTTTTCTTTTTTTTTAAACTCTAGTAAAGAACAATTTTAATATTTATTTATAAAATTTTATTTAAATTTAAAACAAAACTCTTATATTAAATGGTTAGATAGAAATTATTTTTGTTTAAATTCAGTCAAAGATACGCAACAATATTAATTTTTTTTTAAAAAGTTTATTACTTATTATAATTATACAATTACGCGATAAATATAACTAATTTATACGGAAAAAAATCTAACACATCAATCTAGAGTATTTAGTAAAATTTAATTTGAGGTCCTAAGTATTCAACAAGTGACTTAATATTATTATTCTAAAATAGTTCTATTTCACTTAAAACAAAAGTTTAAAAAAATGAAAATATAATCAATAATATTCAACAAATTATAATTTCTCTTTTTAATATAAGTTGAGTTTAATGTAATCGAAATTTGTTTTTGTAATTTCATAAAAACGTATTCCCTCCGTTTTTTATTATAAGTCGTTTTAAAAAAATATTTTGTATTTAAATATAAGTCGTTTTACAATTCTAATGAATAATTAATGTTGTTTTTCATATTATATCGTTAAATATTTATTATTCTCTCTCCTTTCAATTATATAAAGTTATCTTCCACATGTCATTAATGAAGGATAATTTTGTAAAAATCTTCATAATTTCTCATTTTTATACAACAATTATTATTTTTCTTAATATGTGTGAAAAGTCTAAAACGATTTATAATAAAAAACGGAGGGAGTATATAATAAATATTTTTTATCTCTTGAATATCATTTGTGCATTATTATAGAGATTAATTTTTTGAACTCAAGAAGCATAAAAAATGACAAAATTATTTTTCCACCTTTCTCCTTTAGTACAATTTTTTGAATTTATGACAGTTTTGTCTGCCTATTCAAAGAATGATAGGTAAGGAGGGAAGCTTTATGACTCCAACTTATAATTTTGAATTATGAGGTCCCCATTCTTTTATTCTCTAATTATTTCTTAATCAACATCATCAAACTAATTACTCCTAATTATGACACCCCATTCTTTTATTCTCTAATTATTTCTTAATCAACATCATCAAACTAATTACTCCTAATTATGACACCTCATTAATTAATCAAAAAAATTAAGTAGTTTTCTTTTTATTTTTCCTCTATGTTGTTTCAGCCTTATCTAACCAAATTGCAAATTAAACAATCATAAGTTGGTAAAAAAATTAAACAATCATAATTTATATTGATCAAATTCTATAAAAATGAACATTAGTACCATTTGGTTGATTTTATTAATTAAGGTCTAATAGAGTAAAATGGTTAATAGGAAAAAAATACATTTCCCCTTTTAATAAATAATAAAATAAAATTTAACTAATTTAAAACGCCTAATTGATCAATAGAAAAAATACTAGTATTATTAGATTAATCATCTTTTTATAGATTTGAAATTAAACTTTTTTTATTAAATTTTTTATTTATAATTATAATATAATAATTTGTTTATCTAATAACATAAATATTAATAAATATTGTCGTTAAAAATTAAACTTTAAAATATTATAACTTATATTTATTTAGTTTAACTAACAGATATATTTTAATTACCTCGTCCCCCCCTTTAGCTCAAAATTTGAGTGAAAATTGTCTTTGTTTGTGCAATAACTTCTTTAAAAAAAAGTAAATTAAATTAAATTAGATATAAAAGAATATATTATTACATCATGCATATTTAGATTGGTATAACACTACCTTTTGAAAGAAAAAAAAGTTGGTATGAAATGATTTCTAGTTCCTATAGCAATAAACTTAATTTAAACTAGAATAAGAGAGAGAGAAAGAGAGGGAAAGAGAATAATGAAGTGGAAATAAAAAGCCAACAAAAAGCTGCTTCTTTAAACTATAACCAAAAAGAGAATTAATCAAAAGCAAAAGCTAAAAAAATTAAATAAATAAAAAACAAAAATAATCACCAAAAAAGATGTATAAAGAAGTGGTGAAGTCCTAGTCTTCTATATTTCCAAACCTCAACACTCTCTTTCTCATTCTCTTTCTCTTTCTCTTTCTCTCATCTTTCAAACCTTCAAAGAGGAAAATCTTCACCATTGTAGTGGTGGTGTGGTGGTGGAGAGAGGTTAAAAAACCATAGAGTGAAACCAAAAAAGCAGTGTAGTAGTGAAGAAGCTCTCAAGTTTCGGGGTGGAGAGGGGGGGTGTAATTAGCAAAGTAATGCGCTCAGGAGCTTATACATTGCAAGAGACACTAACAGCCGAGGCTGCTTCAATCTTGAAGCACTCTTTAGGCTTAGCACGTAGAAGAGGCCATGCACAGATCACACCTCTTCATGTTGCTGCTACATTGTTGAGTCTATCATCTTCTTCCTTAAGAACCGCATGTCTCAAATCTCAGCAGCAGAATAACCACCCTCTTCAATGTAGAGCACTTGAGCTTTGTTTCAATGTGGCTCTCAACAGGCTTCCAACTATCACTACTACTCATTCTTCTTCGCCTTTGCTTCAGCCTCATCAGCATGTTCCTTCTCTTTCTAATGCTCTTATTGCTGCTCTTAAACGAGCTCAGGCTCATCAGAGAAGGGGGTGTATTGAGCAAAATCAGCAGCAGCCTCTTTTGAGTGTGAAGGTTGAGCTTGATCAGCTTATTCTTAGTATTCTTGATGACCCTTCTGTGAGTAGGGTTATGAGAGAAGCTGGTTTTCAAAGTGTTTCTGTTAAAAATAACTTAACTCAAAAAAGCTCTTCAAATTCTAGTCTTTCTGTTTTTCATTCCTCTTCTTCACCTTCTCTTAGTCATAATAGTAACCATTTCTCGAGTTCTTATGGTTATGGTCATGGTCATGGTCATGGTTATGGTTATGGTTATGGTTCAGTTTTGTTTTCTCCTCAGAAGAAACCACCACAAGTGTTTAATAATCATAGAGATGATGTTAATGTTAACCTTGTTTTCGATGTTCTTTTGAGGAAGAAGAGAAACACTGTGATAATCGGCGATACCGTTGCGTTAACGGAAGGACTAGTTGGCGAGTTGATGGAGAGATTTGAGAGAGGTGAAGTTCCTGATGAGATGAAAAAAGCTCATTTTGTGAAGTTTCATAATCTTGCTTCGGTTTGTGGTTTGAAGAAGGAAGAAGCTGAAGTGAATGTTGTGAGAGTGTTGAAAAGGAAGGTTAGTGATTGTGTTGCATTAGGTGGTGGAGGAGGTGTTTTCTATGTTGGAGATTTGAAGTGGATGGTTGATTGTGATGATGATGATGATGGTGGTGGTGAGAGTTTAAGTGATTATCTTGTGGATGAAATAGGAAAGTTGTTTGGTGAAAATGGAAACAAGATTTGGCTTATTGCAACAGCTAGTTATCAAACATACATGAGATGTCAAATGAGGATACCAAATCTTGAGAACCAATGGTGTCTTCAAGCTGTTCCTGTTCCTTCTGGTGGACTTGGTTTGAGTCTTCACTCTTCAAGGTAAATAATTGATTAGTTAGTTAATCTGTTATTAGCTTAGATAATCATGTTTTGTTTGGTTAATTTGTTTTGAAATTTGTTGGTAAGTATGTATGTACGGTTAATGGCAGAAGGCACTGTGAAAAGCATGGTTGGTTGGTAAGGTAAGGTAGACGTGAAGCAGTGCCTTTCTGCTTCACTTTGTTTTGTCAGTATGTAAACAAAACCTCTTTAGACATTACGGATTCACATGATGTTTTGTACAAGGTACTATGCTTTATCAAAAGCAAAACCATAAAGTAGAAACATATACATGCAAATATGGTTGTGTTTCCAATGTTTCATTCTCTCAAATATGACTTATAGTAACCTTTTAGAAGGTATTAAGTTTATGTGATAATTAAGTTATAAGCTAGGTTTTAAATAAAAGTCTCACAATCATACAGATACGTGAAGACTTTTGCAGTTTCGGTCGGTATACGGTGTTGTGATATTGATTGTGCTCGTTGCAGTGTATATCAAGCACAATTTCTTTTTCATCATAAAAATGTTGAATAGCTGTATTAGTATCGGTACTTTCTGATAATATTTTATCATGATTGTTTCTGTGTTTTCTAATAACATTTTGTCGCGACTGTTTCTACGGTAACATACCGTTTTTTAGAATCTTTGTTATAAGAATTGGCATGACTAAAAAATGACATAAAAATTGGTAAATTTTACTTAAACGTCAATTAAAGATGTGTCTGATGTATGACATATGTCAGTGATGTCTGGCATATGACAGTGTCTGACAAAGACATATGTGGTTTGTTATATTCAATTATTTTATAATTATAAGTGAGTGTCGTATTTGGTGTCTGTGTCTATGTTTAGTTTCTAAAAAAACCCAATATTTTTTATTTGTTTAATATTGGATGCTAATTGGAGTTTGTTACTAAATTTGCAGTGTGCATGATTCAAAAATGAGCATAACTCAAAACCCATCTCTTATGATAGAATCAAAGCTCTTTAGTACCAAGGAGGAACATGATAAGCTTAATTGTTGTGAAGAATGTGCTTCAAGCTATGAAAAAGAAGCTCAATTGTTCAAACCACCTCAGAAGAGTCTCTTACCTTCATGGCTTCAGTCTCATAGCACAGAAACTCATCACAAGGTAGCAAAATTTTAGCTTTTGTTTCTTCCTATTTTATACAAGAAAAAATGGACTAAAAGCTAATTGAAGAAAAAGTGCTTAATGAACAATTCAATTATTTTTCAGGATGAGTTAACTCAGTTGAAGAAAAAGTGGAACAACATGTGCCAATGTCTCCACCAGAACAAACAACCTCAAAACCATTGGAACAACCCTTATAGTTCAAATGCAAAGATCTATCCTTATAATTCATCATACCCTTATTGGCCAAACCAAGGTAGTACTATCTTGCCAGATTCATCAAGTTCAATATCTTTTGCTGATTCTGTAACCAAACCAGCTTATAGCTCAAACATTATACCTCGATTCCGGCGCCAACAACAATCATCCACCATTGAGTTCAATTTCAATGATGAAAAAACACAGAAAAACCAAATGGTAGCAACAAGCTTGGATTCTCTTAAGGGTATTATGGAAGATACTAAAGAAGTGAAAACAACTCTTGCTCTTGGAAATTCAACATTCAATGATTCGGATCATAAAAAGGCGCAAAGAGATCGTATTTGTAAGGTGCTGCAGGAGAATGTTCCGTGGCAATATGAAACGGTTAGTTCGATAGCAGAAGCTTTGGTTGATTTGAAATCGGCGAAGGAGTGTGCTACTTGGTTGTTTTTGCAAGGGAATGATTCTGTTGGGAAGAAAAGGTTGGCACTTGCAATTGCAGAATCTGTTTGTGGATCAGTTGATATGTTATTTCAATTGGATATGTTGAAGAGAGAGAATTCTGAGACACCCTTTTCTGAAATTGTTGTTGGGCTAATGAGAAATCATGAAAAGTTTGTTCTTTTGGTAGAAAATGCTGATTTTGGTGATACCCTTTTGAGGAAAATGGTTGATGATGAATTTGGGATGGGAAAGTTTGGAACTTTGGGCCAGAAAATATTCATATTGACCAATGGATGCAATGTGGTTAGTGAAGATCAGAAGAAGGATTCTGTGATGAAGTTGGTTTTGCAGATTAGTGAAACTGAGAAAAAACCGAGTTTGGAGTTATCATCGTCTTCGTCATCATCGCCTTGTTTGAGTAATAAAAGAAGGGCTGAACTTGACTTGTTTAGCAAGAATAAGAATCCAAGGATTGAAGAAAATGAAGGGAAGAACAAAAAGATAGAGTTTTCTTTTTCAAGACAATCAAGTTTCAACAACACTCTTGACTTGAACATGATAGCCGATGAAGAAGATGATAACGATGATGATGATCGTGATCACGAGGGAGAAAATAGTCCGATTTCAAGTGATTTGACAAGAGAAACATTAGGAGAGCATTTGATCTCGAATGGATCACTTGACTCAATTGAGAATTTGTTCGAGTTGAATGAAACTCCAGATAAAAACAAGGAAACGACAGAGATGTTTATTTCTAAGGTGAAAAGGTCGTTCGAGGAGATTTATGGGAATGTAAAGTTTAGTGTACAAGATAAGGTGATAGAGGAAATTGGTGTTGGGTGTGGGGGGTTTACTAACAAGATGTTTGAGAAATGGGTAAAAGAGATTTTTCAAACAAGTTTAGAAAGAGTTAATGGTGGGGGTAAAGATGGTATAGTTTTTACACTTTGTTGGGGTGGTAAAGAGGATAGAAAATGGGATAGAGGGTTTATGGGTTCATGTTTGCCTAAAAATATCCAAATTGTTAACTACTTAATGGATTGATCATATGACTAACTTTGGTTAGTGGTGGGGGGTGACAAGATGTAAAATGCAAGTAATAGGTGTACTTTTGTGTAACTGCTAATTTTCATTATAGAATGTGTTTGTTTTTCATGCTTTTTAATTCTCTTTTGTGAACCATTTCTTACCTTTCTTTCTTACCTTTCTAACTCAGATTATGCTTGATGTTTAGACACATGAAGATTTTTTTACATGATGTTTGTTTAAGTTTTGTGAAACATACTGAGTTGGAAATATGTAATCTTCAACATGTGATTTCCTTGTCTAAAGGTAAAATATATTGTTGTTACACAAAGCAATGAAGGAGGCCATATGAGTGATGGTTGCAATTCGTTGAAATGATGTTTTGTCAAAGTTAAAATGGAATTCACTTAGAAATTAAAATCTAGACCTTAAAAGAACAAAGACATCAAGCTGCATTTTTGGAGGCAAGTCATTGCAAAAGAAAAGATATGCTTGGAGAAAATATACAATGTTTACAATCGAGCTGAATTTTTTACAAAAGTACTTCCTAAACCAATTAATCAGGGGATTGCTAGATGCACTCTATGAATTGCTACTACACTTTAATAAAAAAAAAATTCAAAATATTCCCAGATTTTAGAAATGTATTTTCGGACGGACCTAAAAATCACAAATCACATTTCTTTTTGTCAATACCCCAAACGACAGGTTACCTTGATTTCGGATATTCATCTCCGGAAACACATATTCAAGGACACAGATACAGATTGATGTATGTTGAAGTTAAAATTAAATTTGATAACTTAAAAGATGAAACATTACATAAATAATCATACATTACATAGATGAAACATATCAACGTCGAGGTGGAAGTTTCAACATCCTAACAATATCTTCGACAAATCTCGCTATTTTGGCATCCAGCTCCATTGAAAATTTGTTTTCGTAACAAAAAAATGTATTCCACACAACCCTTACATCTGCAGCAGTCTTGAGCTCGAAGTTAATGAACATAATGTTCCCTTCGTTGTCAGGTGATGGTGAACGATACCCGAGCTTCACAAATTTTTATTGTAGTCGTATGGCAAGAGTTCTTCCAATATGCATTTTGGATCATTAAGAGGCGTATATTCAGTGAACTTGAATGCAATTGATGGCTCTACTGCATCGAAGTAGACATATTCAGTATTTCAATTGATGTTCATTCTAATATAATATAATGATGTAAAAAACTGAAATGGAAAATAATATTTATAAAAGTTCTAGGCCAATATGAACCTCATAATTTCTATTTGTATTTCGGAGATGCATCTCGGGAACCGTCCTATTTGTATTTTTTTGAAACAGTTTGGGTGCGTCTGAAGATGCATCTACGAAAACACCCAACACTGTTGGAACACACAACAATGAGAAACATAACCTGTTTTGGAAAGAAAAATATTGAAATTTTTGGAAAACTGAAACATGTGTTCATTACTTTGAAAATGTATATATTTTACGTCATAAATATTAATACAATATTACATAAAACACTAAAACAAACCAAAACAAATGTCACCGGCTAAATCTATATCTACGGGCGGTACCACTTTTGGCTTTTGTTCATTTGAGTCTCTCTAAATCTCGTTCAATTTAGTGAACTGGTGCATCATTTTCAAAAAATGATTCAACTATGCCTCTGCTTTTATGGACGAAGGAGGTGTCCACTCTGGAGATGTTAGTGAAATTCTGTATAGTCGTGCGTATGTTTCTTTATGCCCTTTCAACTCTTTGATCAGTTGTTGGCAAACAAGTGTGTGGTTCTTCTCTTTGATCACTTGTATACAGATTAATTCCCAATCACAATTGTAACTCGGTGAACAAGATGTCCACTCTGGAGATGTTAGTGAAATTCTGTATAGTCGTGTGTATGTTTCTTTAGGCCCCTTCAACTCTTTGATCAGTTGTTGGCAAACAAGTCCGTGGTCCTTCTCTTTGATCACTTGTATACAGAGTAATTCCCAATCACAATTGTAACTCGGTGGGAGAACTGACTTTTTATTTTCGCAAGCAATGTTGCGGTGAACTGACTTTTATTTTATCCAATATCTTGGAAGGGTAAAAAGAACAGAAAAAGACCTTTTTAAGAAAAACGGGCTCGGGGGGGTAGATTATGAAAAGGGAAGGTGATCAGTGCATTTTGATGCACATTCCTCTACGTTTGTACTTATACATTTCCATGGTTTGCTTGTCTTATTTTTGTATTTTATAATGTTTTTATATTTTAATTTATTTTTATTCTTATTTGTTTTTCGTATTAATTTTTTAGCATTATCAGTCTGCACGGAAACGATCGTATCTGGAGTTCCAGGAGTCCGATTGAGGCGTTCTAATAATCGCCGGAAAGCTAAGAGAGAGAGAGATACGACTTTCATGTTGGAGTCGAAGTCAGAATCGGACTGTAGCAGGGCCAGAAAATTTGTTGAAGTTGTAGCACTAGTTTTATTTAAGTTTCGGGTCATTAGTTTTGGGCCTGGGTCGTATGTTTGACCCAGTTGGATTGTAAAACGGGTTGTCTTAGTTTCTCCTAGGGCAGCAGCCGAAACACGGTTCACGATTTTACTATTCACATTTTTGGAAGAGCTTGTACGTTTGATCATGAAGAACTAATTCCTAGAGGTTAATCTGCTGTAAACGGTTTCCGCCGATACTTTGAGGTTCTTATATTTTCCAATTAATCTATTTCCTTTCAATTCTAATCTTTGATATGTTGTTTACTTAATTCGATATTATCCAAGGTTAGATTGATTTATTTCGATGGTTGCATGTTCCTATACTTTAATCGAGTTTGCTTAATCCGCGTATGTTTGTCGTGTTTGCTTAATTCACGACTGCTATATATAATCCGTTTGCTTAATTCGGGAATTAGGAACATACATCACATAATTTCAATTGCGCTTGTATAATTGTTTTTATAATCGAAAAGGGAATAGAATCCGCTTATGAGTTGGAAATTATTTGGATCGATGATAAGTTAGGAAGCCAAAACAGTAGATTAATCATTTCAGCTTATTTTGATAATCACTTATTTTCACTATTTTGTTTAATCGAAATCTAAAACAAACACCTCCTAAATCGATTTACCTTTGGTTGATAATCAACGAGAATCCTTGTGAGAACGATATTCGAGTTGTCGTTACCGCTAAACTACGTTTTCAAAATACTCGTTTTTGATCCGTGCGCGACAGCGGATCAAATTGGCGCCGTTGTCGGGGAATCTTGTCGTTATTAACTGATATTAGAGTCATAGGATTAGTGTTTGTGCGTTTAGGCCATAGGTTCCTCGCGGTTTCGGCCATAACGCCATTTTGAGTCGAAAAAACGGTTTTTTTTTTGGAAATTGAGTCTGATCGATAATCTGTTTTTACCTACTGGAAGGAGAAAAATCGTGCGATCAATACTCCCTTACTCTAGAAGAGTAAGGGAATTCGACCCTAAATCTCCAAATTCATTGTTTTTCTATTTTTAATGAATTTTTTTTTTATTTTCATAGAGTTGAAAAAATCCAAAAAAATTCTCAAAATTCTTATTTTGCTTCAGTAGATTAAATTTTGTGTTTTTGTATTTTTCTGAATTTATTTTAATAGTTTTCCTTCTTTCTATTTGTTTTTTCCTATATGGGACATAATTGATATTTCTGTGTTTGTTGAAACCATGGCTGAACAAAGAACTTTGACGCAGTTGGCTGCCCCTGATGCGAACTATAATGGTTTATGCATTGAGTATCCTGCGGCTGATGCACCTTCTGAATTGGAATATGGTTTAACACATTTGTTGCCTAGGTTTAATGGTTTTGCAGGTGAGGATCCGCATATGCATCTGAATGAATTTCAGGTTGTGTGCTCTACACCTTCCGAACCTTCACTAGAGGATATTGTCAAACAAATGGCTGCAAATAATCTTCAGTATCAACAACAAATAGATTCTACTCTTCATACTTTGCAAACACAGATTGGACAGCTTGCTACTTTGATGAATGTCATGCAGCAAGCTCAAGGATCAAACGAACAACCCTTGGAAGAGCAATCTGTTTTTCAAATAGAGTTGCTTTCTGAAAATGTTGAGGATACTTGTACTGATTTGTTTGCAGATGATTTTCCATCATTGTCTAGTTTTGATGATGTTTACTCTTGTGATGTTTGTACTGACACAAAAATTTGCTCTGTTTGTGCTGAAATTGAGCTTGCCTTGCAAAATGATATTCTTACTGCAGATGAGGTTATAAATGAAGTTGTTCATGTAGATGAAGCTCTCGACACCTCGGCTGCTCGGAACAAATCATCCATTGAACAACCACATTCCCAAGAGCTGAAACCAATTCCTGAAAATTTGAAATACGCTTATTTAGAGAGTAATGAAAAACTCCCGGTTATAATTTCTTCTAACCTTGATTTCGATCAAGAAAATAAGCTTTTGCAGGTTTTGAAGAAGCATAAGAAGGCGATTGGGTGGACATTGGCCGACATTTCCGATATTAGCCCGTCCATGATTTTGCATAGGGTCTCAATTGAAGGGGAAGATGAAACAAAAGTAACGAGGCATCCCCTCAATCTTTTGATCTCTGATGTTGTGGAAAAGAAGATCACGTGCCCATTCGACACTTTTATTTATCGAAGATTCTTCTTTGATCCTGGAATAAAGGGCGAAGGCACTAATGAGAATTTCAAGTTCAATAGAGATTATTCAAAGCTACTCCATAAGAGTCCCACTTTGGAAGAAGAGAATGTAGAAGATCCCTCACTAGAAAAGGCTGCTTATGTGATCACCTATCCTCCTTGACTACTCGGGTGTGTTCTGTCCTTTCTCTCCCTCTTACTTTAATAATTATGTCCTTTCATTGAGGACAATGCTTGTTTTAGTGGGGGGGGATGGAATTCTTTGTTTTATTCTTTTGTTTTCTTGTTTTGTTTTTCAGTTTTAAAAAAATAAAAATAAATATGCACCGTTTTGAAAGTTTTAGGCTACAGACTGATTTGAGTCGAGTTTGCGGAGACTTGAGAAAAATTCACAAGATCGGTATCGTTTTAACACCGTAAGTCTCCTGCATATGAAAATTAATTTTAATTTTTTATTATGTTTTAGCCTTAAATTCTCATTCTCTGACAGCTCTTGAGTAGTTTATTTCAGCAGTCGGCACCATCTCTCACACACTTTACGCAGGGAAGCCGATGAATATAAGTGAATGTTCCAAAAAGAAAAAAAAAGGTAATGCACCTTCTAAGTTTGGTGACCCTCACCCGGTCGCTTAACCCAACGGTTGTGGAACCTTCAAAAAAAAAGAATTCAAAACTCTTTGTTAGTTGGTTCAGCGGTTTCTGGTGCTGAACTTGGTAGGGAGGATTACGGTCCAATCCCCCGCAACTACATCTGAGTAAGCAAAGGGTTATGCCACGTAAGTACCGGAACCCCGTGCAAAAAAGGATCAGAGTCACTAACCGGTCATCTTGCTATAAGTGTGTGGAGATAACGGGCTTAATGTGATTGCGCCTGAATGAAAAAGAGCAAAAAGGATGAGTAAGTTAGGCTATGGTATAATAATATGATTTGAATTGGTTTGTGTATTTAGGAGGCTTATGTCTGCATAACTGTGGTTAGCGTTCTTACGATATCCTTAGTGTGCAAGATTAGTACCTGTCGATGCAAACTTACTCGAAGAAGATTTGTAGCCTAGGATGAGTAACTGTTGATGTGTATGTGTTTTCTTTGTTTTGTTTTTCATTTTGCTCGGAGTGCAAAAGTTCAAGTGTGGGGGAATTTGACCAGTGCATTTTGATGCACATTCCTCTACGTTTGTACTTATACATTTCCATGGTTTGCTTGTCTTATTTTTGTATTTTATAATGTTTTTATATTTTAATTTATTTTTATTCTTATTTGTTTTTCATATTAATTTTTCAGCATTATCAGTCTGCACGGAAACGATCGTATCTGGAGTTCCAGGAGTCCGATTGAGGCGTTCTAATAATCGCCGAAAAGCTAAGAGAGAGATATGACTTTTATGTTGGAGTCGAAGTCAGAATCGGACTGTAGCAGGGCCAGAAAATTCGTTGAAGTTGTAGCACTAGTTTTATTTAAGTTTCGGGTCATTAGTTTTGGGCCTGGGTCGTATGTTTGACCCAGTTGGATTGTAAAACGGGTTGTCTTAGTTTCTCCTAGGGCAGCAGCCGAAACACGGTTCACGATTTTACTATTCACATTTTTGGAAGAGCTTGTACGTTTGATCATGAAGAACTAATTCCTAGAGGTTAATCTGCTGTAAACGGTTTCCGCCGATACTTTGAGGTTCTTATATTTTCCAATTAATCTATTTCCTTTCAATTCTAATCTTTGATATGTTGTTTACTTAATTCGATATTATCCAAGGTTAGATTGATTTATTTCGATGGTTGCATGTTCCTATACTTTAATCGAGTTTGCTTAATCCGCGTATGTTTGTCGTGTTTGCTTAATTCACGATTGCTATATATAATCCGTTTGCTTAATTCGGGAATTAGGAACATACATCACATAATTTCAATTGCGCTTGTATAATTGTTTTTATAATCGAAAAGGGAATAGAATCCGCTTGTGAGTTGGAAATTATTTGGATCGATGATAAGTTAGGAAGCCAAAACAGTAGATTAATCATTTCAGCTTATTTTGATAATCACTTATTTTCACTATTTTGTTTAATCGAAATCTAAAACAAACCCCTCCTAAATCGATTTACCTTTGGTTGATAATCAACGAGAATCCTTGTGAGAACGATATTCGAGTTGTCTTTACCGCTAAACTACGTTTTCAAAATACTCGTTTTTGATCCGTGCGCGACAGTGAATCAGAAGGTATTAGCATCCTTTTCATCCGTAGTTATCTACGGCCTCTTAATTTGCTTAGCTCATGTTTGTTTGTTTGTTTAAAAAAGTTTAAGGACTTTAGCTTGAAAGCATACCCTTAGTCTTTGAAAATAGAGGTGCAAAAAGCCTTTTTAATTGAGCAAGCAAATTAGGAACACTACCCTAAGTTTGGTCTTTTTCTATGCTTTTTACTCTCCTAAGAGGGATAGGGCTATCCTTACCATTTGGGGTAGGTAGTCCCATTGATTGGATGTGCGGGACAATCGAAGGATCATCGGAGGTCGTTGAAGGCAACAAGTAGATATACCTTTTGGCAAATTCGAAGGGACAATCATCGTTTCGTAGGCAACCATTCGAGGGACTAGATCATATATTCGTAGGCAACATCGAGGGTCATCGAGGGACTTATGATCTTTGTGATGATTTTTTAATAGTCGGGACTTTTGCAAATGCATAGCTCTATATTCGAGGGACACGACCATATAATCGAAGGCAACCAAGAGGGGCGTACCCTAGGGGTGAGTGTGTGCAGCAATCACGTGTGTTGTTTCGGAATATTTTATTTTTTAGTTAGTGATCTAAATCGAGATTAATTTCTTTTCACACCCTAATTTACTATCACACGCAGATAAATATTGCAGGAAAATAAAGGGCAAAAAAGTAAAAGATCCTAGCTATTACATGGCTTCGGGGAGGGGATTACAATAAAATCAGGAATGCGGAATTTAAAGGTGCAGAAATTATAAACTATACTATTACAACAAAACTTGCGACCTATACAACGATTTCTAATATTTAAATAAAATAAGAAACGATCACGCATGTGACAATCACAGAAAAATTAGAGAAAGAGAAGAAAATCGGGAGAAGAAAGTGAATGAAATTAGAGTTTGAAGGCAAATTAGGATTTGAACTGATAAACCTAAATCTAAGTTAATTAGCCTAATTATTGATTAATTATAACATTAAAACCTAGCTACCTAATTATTCAATTAAATTAATTATATTAAAAAAAAGAATTTAATCAAGAACCTATGTCTAATTATTTTATCCTAAAAATTAAATTTTAATTTTATTTAACCTAAAAAAAACTATTTTTTACCCTAATTAAAAATACAATTTTTAGTGTTTTTATGATTAAAAAAAAAAGTCAATTAACTAAAATAATTATAAAATCAATTATTGATAAAAACTAATCCTAGATTTTAGTTGGTTGATTTAATTATTAGTGCTTGATAAAAAAAAATTACGGGTTAGTTTAAAAGAAATAACAAAAAAAAAATAAGAAAATATAAAAAAAAATTAACAAAATAAGCGCTGGATCTGGTACGGACGGTCCCTGCAGCTCCACGGTGGAACGCAGCTTCAAGTGCGTTAGATCAACCACCAAAACGATCTAACGACCACAGGATCAAGGTGCATCACGCGTATGATGCAAAGGAGCGTACAGATCTTAGTTTGTTCAAACTTGGTCAGCGTGGGGTCCACGACCGTGGCTGGCATCCTATGAGAGAAAGAGAGAGAATCCGCTTGTGTTGACCGTCCAATGGGGTGACGTGAAACGGCCACGCGTGCGAGTCAGAATTTCAAAATTCCTATTCATCTTTTTCTTCTTTTTTCCTGCGGATTTCGTTATGGAATTTCCTGCGGAGTTTGTTGCGAATAATCCTTTGAAGCCTAAAACCTGCAAAAATCAACGCAAACAAGAACAACCATAACCCAAATCCATGTAAAAACATCCCCTGAACCTCGAATATGGGGTTATTTTTATCATTTGAGCATTGTAACTATGGATCCGATAGTCCAACAAGTTTAACCCTAACTATGATCGATGACGCCTCAGGCCCTAAACTTCTCATGTATTACGTTGAACCTACTCTATTCAAACTCATGAATACATTAGAATGGTTAGTTATCATTAAAGTTTAACAATAGTAAAGAAACGAAAATTTCACCATGAATGAAGAATGTGTTCGTGATGAATGCATTCTGAATGTTTCGAATCATGTATTTTGATCAACACCTACCCTTTGATATCTCAGGAAGATGTTAGGACGGTTACTTTGGCTTGAGAATGGATGCACACGTGAACTCGAATTGCAACTTTTTCTTGATTTTTTTGTAAAGTTTGGAGAGCTTTTTGGAGGCTAGGGTTCGTGTTTGTTTGAGGCTGCAATATTATGCTTATATAGGGAACGGAATTAGGTCAAAAGGTTTAAAGAAAGATCAAGAGATTTGATTGAAAAATATTGTGTTTTGAATATGTATGAAAACCTTCCTTTTTTGGTTGAATCCTATTCAAGTACTATTTTCACGATCCCATGGCCCTTGGATTGATGATTTGGATCTGAATAATGATTAAGGATATTCTATAGCATCTTCTATTATTTAAACCATGATTTTATTTGATTTATTTAGATTTAATTTGAATAAAATCAAAGATAAATGAAATAATATCATAAAATAAATAATATTTGGACCTTGGGCCCTCTATAAGCTTAAAATCTCGTGGGTGATTCAAAAGTTATGGCCCATCACTCAAAAACATGAAATTTGTCAATTAAGGCCTTATGCATTTCTCAAATTTTTCCCAACTTGCACCAATCATAACTCCCTCAATTTTCATCATATGGAGATGATCAAGGACTTTTTGGAAAGCTCAAGATGTCCTCTATAAGCTACTTTGAGACCTTTTTTGCATTTGAGGATTTTATCTTGAAGATTTGGCTCCTGACAAAAAACTGCTTTTTGCGAGCTTCTAGAAGAACCAATAATGTTTTGGCTCATATCTCCCAAATGAAGCATTTTTGGCCTTGATTTTATTAAATTAAAGTTGTAGAGAATTCAATTTCCTTCAAAATAGGCTTTTGTTAGGAAATTCTGAATTTCCATGTGAAAGTTATGGCTGGTCAAAGTTGGGTTGACTTTTAGTTCAAAACCCTAATTTTAGAAACTTGGACATTTAGTGATTTTGAAGCTTTCCTTGATGAATCATGATCAATCATTGATCAAATGATGAATGTGACTTCAAAATGTTGATGTTGACCAAAAATCAGGAGTTTTGACTGTAATTTGACCATAGTTGACTTTTAGGTCAAACTGATCGACTGTTGATTTTTTGAGCAATTGATTGGGAAATCTTGTGAACCAGGGCTTGAAACTTAGCATGAGGATACTTTGAGGCATATGAGAGACCATGGGATCGATTTTAGGTTTTAGAACTTGATTTGTCCTTGAGACAATCAAAACCCTAGTTGTGGGTTGATTGTTTAGGAGATAGGTAAGCGTGTCCAATTTTTGCATAGCCTGAAGTATCTGAAGATGTATGAGAGAACTTCTTGGGCCAAGAAACCTTTAAAAATGGTGGGCAAATTTTGGGGTATGACAACTGCCCCTGTTCAATCTTCTTAAACCTGAAGATGTAGATTGGCGTACTTGCCACTCGGAATCTGCAGGTGGGAGAGGATTGAACACTAAAATACCCAAAAATTTGCATTGCTGGTGCAGGAAGCAGTTCTTTTGGAGATGGGATTAAAGATGCCATCCAGATGTTGACAGAATTTTTTCGGAATGAATCTCTGTCTGGATTGTATCTGACAGGCATACTGAAGGGTGTCAGGATGAGTCATACACTAGGTCATGTATATGTTGAAGAACATTAGAATGAGCCATCCATTAGGCTATATTAGAGAGTGCCGTCCATTAGGCTGTGTTAGAATGAGCCATACATTAGGCTATATTGAGATGAACCATACATTAGGCTATATCGGAAGTGAGCCATCCATCAGGCTACATTGGAACGAGCCATACATTAGGCTATATTAAAGTGAGCCATCCATCAGGTTATATTGAAATGAGCCATACATTAGGCTATATCAGAAAGGGCCATACATTAGGCGAGCCATACATTAGGCGAGCCATACATTAGGCTATATCAGAAGAGGCCATGCATTAGGCGAGCCATTCATTAGGCTATCTCATACGGGGCCATACATTAGTCGAGCCATTCATTAGGCTATCCCAGAAGGGATGATGAGAATATTGGAATAAGTCGTGCACTAGACTGTATCCGTCTATATCAGAAGAATTCGTTCACTAGACTATATCTGAAGGAGGGAGTCGTACATCAGACTATATGAATATCAGAACGAGTCATACATTAGACTAAGTCTGAAGGAGTGAGTCGTACATTAGACTACCTTTGAATGAGTGATATTTTGGATGAGTAACTGGAAGAAGAGTCAGGATGAGTCGTACACTAGACTATATCTGAAAATGTGCCCACATAATAAGTCATACACTAGACTGTATCTGGAGATAAGGCTTTTCCCAATGAAGACCGACAAGATAATGTTTTGCAGGATGGGAAACTTGAAGGAAATTGTTCGTCAGAATGAACCTTCATTTTGATTATATCTGATAGAAGTGTTTATCTAGATGGAAACTGGAAGGACAGTGCTTATTAGAATGAACCTTCGTCTTATTTGTATCTGAATAAGTTGTTAATAACGTTCGTCTGCTCGAGAATTAACCTGAAAAACCAAGTTAGTTTCATGCAATGTTATGATGCATGGAAAATAATGTTCTCAAATTAAAATGAGAATGCTATATGTAACGCCCAGAAAAATAAGTATATGCTTAATTTGGACGTTTGTGACATTTATTGGAATTTTACCGTTTTTGGAGTCGTTTCAGTCGGTATTAGTTCGGGATGGCGGACTAATATTTAATTGAAAGTTTTCATATTTTTGGTACTAGAAATATTATTAAGGTAATATTCTGCGTTTTGGGTTTTTTCTGAGCAATTGAGTTTGGACCGGAAAGTGAGATATTTCGTGTGTGAATAGTAAGTAGTGGGGGGAGATAGAAAAGAGATAAGAGAAAGAAAAACGTGAAGAAAGAAAAAGGAAAGAAAGAAGAGAGAAAGAAAGGGAAGAGAGAAAGAAGAAGAGCAAAGATGGAGAGAAAGTGAAGAAGAGAGTTTTGGAGAAGATGAAGAATCAAACCAAGGTAAGGGGGTGAATCTAATTTATCTTGAATGTATGATTCTTATAGTCTTGTTCTTGTTCATTTTCTATGCTTGACCAACAATGGTGGATTGTGAGGTTTTCATGATATAGCAAGATTTAAACATGTTTTGGTTGGTATTTTGTATAGAATCATATCCTTGTTTTGTTATGGTGATTGATCATGCTTTCTTTTCCATTTCCATGGCTTGATTGAGTTTGAAGAAAATGTTAGGTTTTGAGAAAGATTGATGAATCAACCATGAAAAGTTTGATGTTAGGTTGTTTTTATGGTATGTATGTGTTGTATTGATGTTATAATGATGTATAGGTGTTAGAGAAATGTTTATAAGAGTTTGGTTGGTGGAAATGGTGATTTTAGGGTTTCTACGAAGCTTAGGTCGACCTATACAGGGGTTTGCGTCGACCGGTGCAGCCTAAAAGGCAAAAATCTGCGTTTTCTGCAGAATGTGTCGACCTGTGAAATCCTTACGTCGACCTACTGGGTCGGCGTGCGCATACCCGAGGGTGACAGGCGTTCAATGCGTCAACCTATGTTTTCCATGCGTCGACTTACAGCTTTTCCAATTTTTGGCAGATTTTGTAACAATCATAACTTTTGATCCGTAACTCCGTTTTATACGCCGTTCGAAGCGTTAGGAAGCTAATTGGATGTTCTATATGATGGTATAGGTTTGGTTAGCTTGTGATTAATTGGTTATGAGGTGTTGTTGATAAAAACACATAATTGTTTATATGCGCGATATGATTGGTAGATAATCATAGTGCTTGGTTGCAATTGTTGTTGATGTGTGGATTGACATGAAATCATGTTCGTATGTGTTATGTATTAATTAATGTTCATTCTTGATATGTGACGATGTTTGGTTGTTTGTTGTTAACATGATGTGTGGCCTTATGGCAAGTAATTGTTGTTATGAGAATGATGTATTATCATTGTTGAATTGTTGTTATTACAACTTGTTGATGATGTATTGATGAAGTTGTGGGCCGATGGCCAATATTAATTTGATGTGATGCAATTATGCGATCATTTATGCCAATGTGGCCAGTATATTTTGACGGTGAATGTGTGCTGTGTGCTTATTAATGCCTGTGTGGTAATTATGGTGTGATATAATTGATAACGATGTTATTAATTGGTGATGTATCCTTTTGGATAGAATATAAACGGTGTAACGTGAGTATGTGACCGTGTTATATTGTTGATGATGTTGTTGTCATGTAGTAGAGTCATATATTTGCATAGCATAACATTTCCATACGTTAGTGGCGGAATGCTATTAACAGGTGGCCGGAATTGGCAATTATTACCAGTGGGAGCTTAATGCTCGGTTAAAAGGTGTATTTGCCCGAGTGGCAAGAGGTCATCAGTGGGGGCGAAATGCTCGATGACGGTTAGTCGTAGCTTACTGCTCGACAAAGGTGTATTTTCCTAAGGGAAAGAAGTCCCAGCATAATGCTCGGCAAGGTGTATTTGTCATAATGACAAGGAGGATTTTACTTCGGATTTGGTACCACATGCATATGCATAGTTGAGTCTCATTCATCATTGTCTGTCTTTATAATTTATGTTATCATTCATGTGTCGCATTACTTATATATTGATTGTGGTTGACTTAGTGGATTACTTTGTTGTATGATTCTTGATGATACTTGTTGGCATTACTATATTTATCATGCTTCTTCATTATAAATTATATTCTCACCCTTCTGCTGATTTGATGCTTGAGTGGCATCCTGCAGATTATCCGCTTTAGGAGTCTTTTGGATGAGGTAGTTCTCTAGTTGGTCTTGTCGGTTGCTCTGATACGTAACACCGGGGAGTCGGGAGTGTGTTGTTATTTATTTGTATATGACTCTTTTGAACATGTATATGTGATGATGTGCTGATGTGTATTGTAAACACTTTATTTTGGAAAACTCCTCTTTTAGAGTGAGAGCTATACGTACATTTTTATGTTCATATCTCCCGTGTGTTATGTATCGTTTTATAGGCAGGTGTTGTATGCTTTTGGCATCGTTGATGGCTGTTTGTTTTCTAGGTGTTTCTTGGTTACTTGGTGTAACATCCTAATTGTGTTGTATGAAATTTTAATACTCTGATATTTTCTTACCTAAATGCTTTGGGTAGAATTGGGGTGTTACACTATATATATATGTATTTGTCATGATATGTTATGAATGATGTATGAATGCAACCATGCAATTGAAGCATGTTGATGACTCTGTGGACCTCCGATTTTTTTTAATACCGGGCCATACCTCTGATCTGTAGAGATACGTGAACTGACTCTTTTTTGTCGCTTAATGCTTTCGCATTTTTGAAAATATCACAGAGTCGCCACCGACCTTTTATTTTATCCAATTAAGGAAAGGTTTATAAAAGAAACAGAAAAAAGACCTTTAAGAAATTCTGGGTAAGGGGGTAGGTTATACAAAGGGAAGGTGTTAGCACCCTTTGTATCCATGGTTATCCATGGGCTCTTAAGTTTGCTTAGCTCACTTGTTTTTCGATCACTTTTCAATTGCTCTGAAATTGCTCATATGTGGTTTCAAATACTTTTGTAAATTGAATTTTGTAATGATCCGTGTGTGGATGTATACAAAATGCTTGTTTATCTTTCGAAAGATGTTTTTGAAAAGAACGTTAACTTTGTAATAATCCGTGTTTGGATGTATACAAAGTATTGTCTTTTGGAAAGTTTTGAAAAATCAACAGTGTATGAGAATTTTGTTTTGATTTGATTTGAGCAAGCAAACTAGGAGGTCTACCTTGAGTTGTAAGGTCTTTATCCTATTTCCTTTAAAAATCTATTCTTTCACCGGATATAAAAGCAAGGTTCGATTTTGTACTCAAAACAGTGGGATTTAACTTTGATTTTGAAAGAAATGAAAAGGATTACCTGAAGAGGTGCAAGTGTGATTGTGATTGGATTCAGATATTTATCTTTGAAGTTAGTGATCTAACGGTTCAATTTTATCTTTGACATACACGCAGTTTATATTTGCTGGAAATTAAAGTGCGGAAATGTAAAGTGCGGAAAGTAAATCTACGCTATTACATCAATTTTGCGGGAAATGTAAACTAGCCTATTTACATGAATTTGACATCCTATACATTTATCTAGGAATTTTAAATTGCAAGAAAAATAAAAGGCATATTTTTGGATTTTTTATGATTGGTTTTAATTATAATTAATGCATGATTAATTAAATTAAAATGAAGAAAAAAGATGAAAATAGATTTAAACCTAGAAATTAAGTTTAAAAGATGTACAAAATGCTTGTTAATTAATTTTAAAACAAAACTAATTTTTTGGAATTTTTGGAAATTGATTTGAGATTGATTTAAGTTAATTAAAACATAATTATGCAAATAATTATACAAATAATTAAAACTTAAAAAGAAAATTATTCAAAATATGTACAAAATTAGTTTATAATATATAAACAATATTTAATATAAAGAACAATTTTTTTTATGATTTTTTTGATTAGTTAGAATAATTAAAAGCAAATATATAAATATATACTAATTAATTATGCAAAATATTGAAATTTTGAAGAAAAATAAAATATTTTTATTTCAGAAAATAATATATTATTTTAGAAGTCTAAAAATATTTTTTGTGTATTTTTAGATTTTTAAAACTATTTTTAATTAATTTAACAAAGAAATTAAATAAAATAGAAAATAAAATAGAAAATAAAAGGATACTGATCCTGTGTGGTAATTTGTGAGGGAGCATGGTGTGCATGCGTGATCTGGATCATTGGATGATTCATTAAATGAAATCAGAGGGTCCAGAAATTGAGGCACGTGGTAGAGGATAGACCTGCAAGGCACAGAATCAGAGAGAATTTAAAAAAATACGCGCGCTGATTGTCCAATGAGGTGGAGACACCTCATCGTCTTCAACCTTCAGACAAGGGCTTTTACAGCGCTTTTATGAAACAAGCGCTGTAGTTGATGAACCTCAAACCTGCAAAATTACGAATAGGGTCAAACAAGTATAGAAATCAAGCGCGATGGTACCATTGGATTCGTCTTGTTCCGCTGAGTTTAACCATGTCCTTAATTTGTTTTAATTTTGGCCCTAATGAAGAACCCTAATTTTGAGCTAAGTAAACCCTAAAATGGTATATGCTACAAACATCCATTAAAATCCAATTGAAGCTCCAGAAACGACCAGAGCTTCAAACCAAACACAATTATGCATCTACATCTTGTTAAATATGCGTGTGTTATGAGATATAAGTTGGTTTTAGTTTGAACAAACCGTGGCCTATATAGCTCGATTCAGTGATGTTTAGGACTTGCAATTGATTGGAATAGTTTCAGTGAAGCTCAGAGATGATGTTTGAATGCTTAGTTTGTATTGAAATGGACTGAAACTTAAAATTCGAATTTAAAGTTTCTTTGAAAATTACAAGTGGTTACAAGTATGCTATATGCTTAGGGATGCTTCTGAACTTGTCTCTCTTTGTTTGCTGAACTATGATAGCTTATTTATAAGCTATGTGTGCTTACAATTGAAGCTAACTTGCAGCTAGTTGCCTTTGTTGAAAACTTGGTTTTTAAATATTAAAAACCTTGAATTTTTGACCAAGTCTTGACTCCATTCAATGCTCTTGCCTTGTGCACCAATCCTCTGCAGAAAATTGAAGGTTCCTTGGGTGAGTCATGCTTAGATTGTAAGCTACCATTTATCCATGCATTTTCCTTTTAATTTTAATCTTAAAGTAAGATAAAATCATGCAAAAATGGATAAAAAAAGGTATGGGCTTAGTCTTGGTCGTGGGAGGCCCATTACATCATGGAAATGATGTTTGAATGCTGAAAACTTGGCCCCTTTTGGAAAAAATGCAATTTTGAACAATGTTGGTTTCATGCATTTTCCCAAAATTTAACCAACTTCAACAAGGTGTAAATCCTTCAATTTTTGTCATATGAAGGAGATCTTGCACTTTTTAGAAACCTCAAAGAGTCCTCTAACCAATGTCTTTGGTCTCATGTCAAAATGATTTTTGAAGCTCCTTGTGTGTCCTTTTGAAAAAAGTGTCTTTTTGTTGACTTTGAAAATGACCTGTAATGTCTTTGATCATATTTTTCAAATGGTGAATCCAATGACCATGGGATCAATGGCATTTGAAAGATAATTGAATTTCCTTCAAAACAAGCTTTGGTTTGAATTTTTTGGATGAAGGATGAGAGAGTTATGATCAGTCAAAGTTGAGTTGACTTTTCAGGCAAAAACCCTAATTTTGAATCTTAGGGTTTTGTTGATTTTTGATCTTTCCTTGATGAATTATGATCATCCAATGATCAAATGATGAATCCTTTGACAAAATATGGACTTTGACAAAAAATTTCATTTTTGACTGTCTGTTGACTTTTTTGGTCAAACGGGTCGTCTGTTGACTGTTTGAGCTGCTGACGGTGCGTCTGAGTGAATTGAAGTTTGAAAATTTGTGTGATGGTACTTTGAGATATATGGATGTGTATGAAATCCATTTGAGCTCTCAAAAACTTGTTGCTCCTGTAAAAACAAGAAAAACCCTGATTAGGGACTGTTTGTGTAGGAGACAGTTAAGCGTACCTGATTTTTGTGCAGTGTTGAGTCTCTGCTAATCGCTTGATATTCAGAAGACTTCTAGAACAAAAATCTTGGAATTTTGAATTGTGAAAGATTGATTTGATTGATGGTACAAAACACTGAGAATTGTACTGCCAGCAGTTTGGCTGTCAACTGACTGTTCAGGTATTGACGTAGCAGTTAGAGTGAAAAAATTAACAGTCAAAGTTAATTTCTTTTTTTTTTGTTGTTTTTGTTTTTGTTTTATGTGAAAGATGAAAGTTTATTTACATGACTTGTTAGAAAAACACAGACATAATAAATAACTAATATTTACGGTATGCGGGCAAAATTACCGATAATAACCCTGAAAATCATTTAATGCACAGAAATAGGAATATTTGACTGGCAGAAAACACACAAAATATTATCTTAGTAATTAAGCAATATTATAACAAATAGTACAACATTTAATACTGACAGTACAAATATCACATACTATATTGAACAGTACGACGAATAAACGGTACATTTAAGAAATAAGAAATACGGCAAATTTTAAGAATGACGATTAATGACCCATGCTATGAACAATAACATGTAGATGATTGGGAGTGCAACTATTGCAGGTCCACACTCTTCAGGACTATATAGGCAGAAGAAAGTCATGATCACTGTAGCAATGGTGATGACTGTAAGAAACAGTGTCTCTATCCACTTTGCCATTCTTGTTAGGGAAGAAGAGAAAATAGATATGAGATAGGAATTTGAAAGATGAGTTGGAATTTGATGTGAGATTTTATGGAAGAAAATGAGAGGTATTTATAGAATGGAAAGAAGGAAAGAGACGTTGGGGAATGATGTGATTCCGTACAAAAGGAAAATTTGAGTGGAAGTAAGATTTGAAAGAAAGTGTATGATAGTGTTGGAAAAAGGAGAGATTTGATTTTTGAAAAAGAGATTTGAAAAGATTTTTGCAAATAATGGAATATAGTACAAAAATTAGTGGGAAACAAAAGATAATAATAATCTACTTGTTACCAGTACAGTCTGAGTTTCCTGATTCTGCGCCTGCAAAAAGATTTGACTTTGTACCAATTGTGTCAGTACCATTTATCTGTAAATAAATAAAGGGCATGTGTGAAGTAATACACAGTATTTGGCGTTTGCGTAAGAATAAATTCAACTGCAAGCCAAATTACCGTATAAGAAAAAATTCTAAAAACTAAGTGTTTCATATGTTAGGATATTTGTTGAAATGATCCATAATTATATGAGACTCTTAATTTTAAGATTGGAGTTTTCTTGAAAAATATGTGGGCAAATTTTGGGGTATAACAGTTGCCCCTATTCAATCTTCTTAAACCTGAAGAGATTGTCTGAAATCTGAAGGTAGAAGATGATTGAATATTTAGATGCCCTGAAAATTTGCACTTACCTTGATCAGAAGAGATGTTGGAAGTTGCATTTGAATGTCGTCTGCGAAATGTTGTTGGCAGATTGAAACATTACCTGAGATGGGCTTTCAGATGCCACCTGGAATATGGGTTGAGGGTTTGTTCATCAGAATGAATCCATTGATTATATCTTGATGAAAGATTTGAAAGTCTTTGTGTTGACTGTTTCGGAACCGTCCAAGGTCACCGCTTTAAGTCTTGGAAGATAATCGTTACGGAACTTGTCCAAAGTTTTTCCGATTTAGATTTTAGAAGTTGATCATTGTGGAACCGTCTGAGGTATCGCTTTAGATCTGCAATGTTAGATCGTTTTGGAACCGTCTGAGGTATCGCTTTAGATCTGCAACGTTAGATCGTTCTGGAACCGCCTGAGGTATCGCTTTAGATCTGTGATGCTTGTTTTTTGAGTTGGTAAGTGATCAGAATGAATCTTCGGCTTGATTATATCTGAGAGAACCGTTCATGGAATTCAGGTGAACACGGCATGTGATTGAGAACATCTTTGTTGAAGATATCTGCCTACCTGAAAAATCAAGTTAGTGATATGCAATGTTTATGATGCATGTAAATGTGAGATATTCCCGGAGAAATATGCATGTTATGCTGTGTATGAATATGCGCATGATGCATGATGTATGATGTATGATGTATGAATATGTGAATGTATGAATGTATGAATGTATGAATGTATGAATGTGATGTCAAGCTTCTAATTGGAAAAATAAATTCCCACTAGTCAGCTGGACATGAATGTATTGTGATCGTTGATGATCTTTTGTCTTGCTTGAGTACCCTCGTCTGGGGAAAAATTTTTTTTGAGAACCCGGGTATCCCGTTGAAGGATCTTTGACTACTGCTTGGGGAACCAAAGGTAACTGGAAGTTCTGATGCCCTTTCAAATGGGAATGAGGAAGATGCATAATCCTCCGATGCACTATCTGACCAAGTCCGGGTGCGGGGATCACATCTTCTGAAGATAGTAATCTGGAACAACCCTGCTGGGGAATAAGACTTCTTTTGAAGAGAAAATCTTTTTGAGGAATTTGCTGAGAAATGCGTTTCTCTTGGTGATTTCCTTCTGATGGAATGATGTCCAGATGATCGGGACATTTCCTGAATGCCATTCCTGTTTTTCCTGGTAAACATCAATCATATTCAAATGCATATGTTCATTCAAAATTATCATTGGGACGCTTACGTATTTAAACAGAAAAAAATGAAAATAGTGATTTTTGAAAGAGCTGCATTGAAAAGAGCCATGATAGGCGGGTTAGCACAGGGAGACAACAATCCTAGAAGTAGGAAGCTGTCAGAAAGTTTTGAAAAATATTTATGAAGATAAATAGCTATGTGAAAATGATCCAGTCAAGTTTCAACTCTGCTATTGCCAATATGTCTTCGAGCATCTCATCCCTCACTTGTTGGAAGAAAGTGATTAGACTGATCGGTGTCTTTGAGGTGTTGAATCTTGATGGTGAGTAGGCAGCTGAACGGAACACAGTTGTATGCTTCATTCCCTAACTTTTGCCTAGGCCGCCCTTTCAGGTTTTCAGCCTACCGGGATAGTATTTGTTTAGTCTCTAATTTTTGCCTGGACCGCCCTTTCGGGTTTTCAATCCACCGAGACGCTCATTTTTGCCTAAGTTGCCCTTTCAGGTTTTCAACTTAGCGAGCTGTTTTTTTTTTCTTTTTAAGAGAAGTATTTTTTGACTATGTCAGCATTCACAGGGTGTGGGAAATCCTCGCCATCCATGGTGGTAAGCAACATGGCGCCGCCGGAGAATATTTTCTTGATTATGAATGGTCCCTCGTAGGTGGGAGTCCATTTGCCTCTGGGATCACCTTGTGGTAAGATGATGCGTTTGACAACCAAGCCACCAGCTTGGTATGCTCGACTTTTGACTTTTTTGTTGAAGGCTTTGATCATGCGCTTTTGGTATAGCTGACCATGACAAATAGCTGCGAGCCTTTTCTCATCAATCAAGTTTATCTGGTCCAACCGTGTTTGA